>NW_027502942.1:0-42381 GCF_021521415.1 Bidens hawaiensis
AATACTAAAAAGGGACGTATAGTTGTGTGTTGTAGGAATAAAAATATGTATCTTATAAAACAATTATTAAATATAAATAAAATATTACATGTGAAAACAATCAATATTACAATTAAATGTCAAGTAAAACTCGAAGGTATGGTTTCCTAAGGGAACGCCTAAGTCAAACTCTAAAGCCAGCGTGAGACTAACATAGGACAACATAGTCTAGCTAGAGTGGGAGGGTGAGGGGGGGGGAGGGGGGGGCGGGGGGGGGCTCTCCAAATTGGAGAGTGGTCGCCCAGTTCTTAGAAAAATATATATATACCAAAGTAAAAAGAGAAATGGCAATAATGTAGGCGATGTTCTAAAATGCAGGTATGGGATTTGGTTTCTTAGCCATATTGATAGGAACAACGTGGCTTTTTTTAGTTTTCAAGAAAAGAAATCTTGCCAAACTGCGACAAAAATTCTTTCAACAAAATGGTGGTTTGCTACTCAAAGAACGTATTATGACCAGTGAAGGCAATGTCGATTTGACGAAAGTCTTCACAGCTCAAGAGTTGGAAAAAGCCACCAACAATTACGCTGAAGACCGAATCTTGGGTCGTGGTGGTTACGGGACTGTATACAAAGGCATATTAACCGATCAGCGGGGTGGTCGCGATAAAAAAATCAAAAGTTATGGATGAAAGTCAAATCGAGTCATTCATCAACGAAGTGATTATATTAACACGAGTTCACCATAGGAACGTGGTGAAACTTTTGGGATGTTGTTTAGAGACAGAGGTTCCATTATTAGTATACGAGTACGTATGTAATGGAACTCTTTACAATCATATTCATGGTAAAGGAACCATGACTTGGTTATCGTGGGAGAATCGTTTAAGGGTGGCAGTCGAAGCCGCTGGCGCACTTTCATATCTTCATTCTGCTACATCGACCCCGGTCATCCATAGAGATGTGAAATCACAAAACATTTTACTAGACAATAATTACACAACAAAGATCGCGGACTTTGGGGGCTTCAAGATTGGTACCACTAGATCAAACACAAGTGACCACTCTTGTTCAAGGGACCTTAGGGTACTTAGATCCAGAGTACTTTCATACTAGTCACTTAACTGAGAAAAGTGATGTTTACAGTTTTGGAGTGGTGCTTGCAGAGCTTCTAACCGGGAAAACCCCACTTTGTATGGAACGAACTGAAGCAGAACGAAATTTAGCTACTTATTTCGTTATGTCACTAAAAGAAAACCGTTTGTTTCATATTCTTGAACCTAGAGTTGTAAGGGAGGGTACCCTCGAGCAACTTCAACAAATTGGTGAGCTTGTGAAAAGATGTCTTAACCTTTTAGGAGACGAGCGACCAACGATGAAAGAAGTAGCGACTGAGCTCGATGGGTTACGTAAGTTTACACGACATCCATGGGCAAATCATCATGCTGATGAAGAAAGCGCAAGCTTGACAAACACAGAGAACCAAGAAACGGACCTTTATGCAGAATCGATAATGATAATCCCCTACTCTAGTACCGGGGAAATTTCTTCAGCTTTTAGCATTGATAGTGGTCTTGTAATTCCTGCAAATATCCTCCGATGATAAGATGTGTTATTGTTAGAATTTTCTTTTATAAATTTAAAAGTGTATGTGTAAGTCTAATGGTTTTGTTCACCGTTTTATATATGTTTTAACTGTCTTTTATTCTCCGTGTTACGTGGATTGTTTTATATTATTCGTTTCTAATATTTATATATTTTGTTGGATTTAGTTTTATTTATTGTAAATAACTTAATAATATACTTAAGATTTGATGAATGAGATTTTATAACCCGGTTTAAAAGCTATCTGGTTTGGTGAGACCTATGACTCGCTTATTTTTTTGTTACTATAAAATTGTTTCTTAATTATAAATAATATCTTTTGAAAAAAAATCAAAAATTAATTTTTATTATATTCTATTTTATAGGATTTTCATATCAAATATTTGGTGAGATTAATTTTTAATTTAATGAGATGTTATAACCCGTGTAATGGCTATTTAGGTTTGGTGAGACTCATACCCGTGAATTCAGGTCAAATGCATGAGAAGTCTCATTTTACAAATAAAACAATCCGGTGGCTTGAGAAAATGTGGCGAACAACCAGAGAGCTTTTAAAGGTTTCGTTTATACATATTTAAGATTTGTCCTCATTTTGTATAGGCATATTAACGATAAAGAGTCTTGTTGGTAGTCCTGCAAACAAACCAAGCGAACACGAACAAGGTATGCTCGTGTTCGTTCATTTAACTTTAAATGAACACGAACACTTAATCAAACAAATATTTGGTGTTCATATTCATTTGTTTAAAAATGAACATATTCGTGGTTGTTTATGTTCGTTTATCTGAAATCTAAACGAACAGTTTACGAACATAAACGAACATAACTGAACAACGATAAACAAACAAAATTGAACATATATGAACCTACTAAATTAACACAAACAAACATAAATGAACAGACATAAACGAACACAGAGAAACAAAAACGAACATAACTATATATGAATAAACATAAATGAGCATATATGAGCGTTCACGAACATAATTGAATGAATGAAGCATGTCTTCATGTTCCTTCGTTAAATTAAACGAACACAAACTTTTTCTGCATGTTCATTTGCTTATTAAATAAACGAACTTCCGACCAAACGGTTTATGAGCAGTTCATCAAACGTTCGATTCGTTTGCAGGTCTACTCGTTGGACTAAAAGGGTAAACAAGAAAAAAAATATGGGAGAGTTATTTGAAAAAAAAAGATTAAATCCTGCTCTCCACATAAATAATTCGAGATTGTACGAGGAAAAGAGGCAAAGTCATTTTTGTTGATAACTAAACTTTTAAATGAGCTGATCCAATACAAACGAGTTTTCTTTTGTTCCTTTGTTTTAAGTTTAATCGTATAAGCAAGCAAACAAACACAAATACTTAAAACAAACAAATTTTCTTATTCAATGTTCATTGTTGGATATTATGAACCGGTTCAGTCAAGTAAACACGACCTACCGAGTTATGACCCGAAGAATTACACCTTTGACAACGAACATAAAATCCGCTTAAATTAGTTAACCGATATTGACGAATAATTAATGAGATTATTATTTATACTATTTATAAATAATAATACATAGTTTATTTATTAGATAAATAAACATGGACTGGACTTAATCAAGTTACACTTTAGGCCCTAATTAATATTTATTATATATGTGATTATATGATAATCAAATATAAATAAATAATGGATTATGAAAAAAAAGAAAGAAAGAAAAAGGCCCAGCTCGTTTTGGTATATAAATCTCCAAAGGGTTTGGAGAAAATACCATGCAGCTGCAAAACCCAATTCCCTATTGATTGGTTTTACGGTAAATTCAAAAAAAGGCCAACGTCGCCGCCTCCACAAGTCGTCGACTGACAACCCAGCATAGCGCCGCAAACCACCGATGCACCATCTGGACGCTATAACTGGGTTTGGAGGTAACCTATTTGCCGCCACCGCAAGGCAGGTTGTCTTAATTCGTCACCTAGCAAAGTTCGTTGAACCTTGGAGGATCAACCGGTTATTCATTAACCGAGGTATATATTATCTCATCGGTAGTTAATAATATATTGTTTAATATTACCATGCTTGTATGGTTTTGTAACTGGATCCTGTCGGGTTTAGTTTCGGTGCTGATAACTCGTTTTATTCCGCTGAGTATATATTGATTAATTGGATTAATTAATTATTCGACATATTATTGAACCGGGTTTAATAAAAAAATTGACTGATCACCACTGAAACCCAACAGTGGTATCAAAGCCTTGATACAACATGAGTCGATACCGGTGTTTTAACCGGAATTAGAGCACAAACTTAAACTGGCTTTAAAGTTTCTTGTCTAATTATTTTTAGGGAAACTTTATATTTTGGTCAAAATTTTATTTTGTTTTATTTGACCAAAAGCTTGTCCGAATTTTGGTTGTTTGTTATGCAATATGTAAATCTGGCCCGACCGTGTTTGTGGTTGTTTGTGATGTATTGGTTTTTGGTTTTGGCCATATTGATGGTTCAAATTTGTAATAGTTAGGATTTTTCCTTTATTGTATTTATTTTTGTAATATTGTATTTCATTTATAAATATTGTAACAAACGAAGACCCGAAGACAAAGACCATAGAAACTAAATGGGAATCACAAAGTCATTGGAAGTTGCTCGAGACGACGCTTGGATGCACTCAAGTCCATCCTTGTGGTTGCTTGTATGTTGTGACCCTGTGACCCACTTGGTCTTGCTAATAAGCTCTAGTAAGATTAAACAATTTTTGGCCATATAGATTTACATATTTATTTATTGCTTTTGTGGTTGCTTATTTTTATAATTGTTATATAATAACCAACCTCACACCAATATATATATTTTAAAATGAGTTTTAAAATATTAAAAACAATCATAATAAAACAAGTTCTAAAAAGAGTTTTACAACTTGTCAAATTTTGTCTTTAAGACAAAGTTAAAACAAATTATAACCAATCATATTTTGCAAAATTAAACTAAATTTGATTTTCCAAAACTAATAACTTAAAGTTGGTTATTCATATCGTGACAAACTTAGTTTTAATAGGTTATGTAAAACTGAGTGTCCTAAGAAATGAAAGGGTTCATCAAGTTGTCCCGATTAATATAGTAAACTGGACTTTTACTCTATTCGGTAATATTTAAAATCAATCCCAATTTTAAAATCAATAGTCTATGCCATCCTACTATAAGCCACACTTGAGGCATACTATGAAACTTCAAGTGTTTGGAGCTACAACACCGCACTTGATTTCTAGCATATCCCTTCAAGGTGAAAGGGTTTCGTTGACACATCCAGCACTTTCACAAGTGACTATACTAGGGCGACTATTACTTTACTCTCCTGTTACGTGCTACAGCTGTCTGGAGACTAAGGTGGGCATAGATGAGGCTAAACGTATCTACTTAGACAAGTGTTGTCTTAATAAGTCTCATAACCGAGAGTTGTGCTTTATTCACAATTGGCAATTGTTGTATGTCTGCCTAATCATTTAGGTTGTGTTTGTTTTTGCTTAAAACATCTGCAGGAGGCTTATGTCTGCGGGCGCGTAGACATAAGCTTCTGAAGACTGTTTGTTTTTTTTTAAATAAGATCTGCAAACTGCTTTTATGGTCTTAAAAAAGAAGCTATTGTTCAACTTCTTCACACATCTTCACACTTCTTAACATCCTACCAACACCCAATGTCCAACACCACCACCACCCATCATGCGCCGCCACCACCACCCACTGTCCGCCACCACCACCCTCCACCATCGTCCACCACCACCACCCACTGTCCGCCGCCACCACCGTCCATCACCGCCACCACCCACCGCCCACTACCACCACCATCGACCACTGTCCATCACCACCACCACCACCACCCACCCGTCGGCCACAACCATCATCCACTACCACCTACCGTCCGCCACCACCTACCATCCGCCACCATGTAACATCCTAAAATTTATAATGTTGAATAAAGAAAGTGGTGTTAGTGATTTCGCGTTTTTTTTAATTATTAATGTCGAGTAAGGAACGGGTCTTGGGCTTAGTTATTTTATGAACTCGGCCTGCCTCGACCCGTAGGAAGCCAACCCGAGCCTAACCAAACCCGTAGTATATAAACGAAAGTTCTTGACACTTCCACCATTTTTCACCATCTTCCTTCACTTACACCCACCCAAACACTCTCTTTTCTAGAGAGAGAGGCTAGAGAGAGAAAGTTCTCAAATCACAAATCCGAGTCCACAATCTTGTTCCTAATCGTTTTTGGTAAGTCCCTCTCGAAAATCATCCGTTTTCATAACCATTTCGGCCTCAAAGCGAGCAAAAACGTAACTTGAGTTTTCGGGTCAGAAACCGCCTTGTTTTGGTGTCAAAATGCAAGCTTTTGTGTTTAAAAGTACTAGGAATCGATAGCCCTTTCAATCCCGAGCATTTCCATGTCAAAAACTTCGATTTTGGGTCAAAAATCTGGAAAATCTGGAAAACCCGTGGGTTTCTCCGTCGCCCAGCTTGAAGGAGTCGAATCAGACTCATTCGATCGAACCAGTCGATCGAATCAGTCCATTCGATCGAATGCGTAGATCGAACAAGTCCAGTCGACCGAATAGGGAAGCAACCGAATGGTCTCCAACTCATTCGATCGAATAAGTTTTGTATTCGATCGAATGAGTGTTGTATTCGATCGAACGTGTTCCTATTCGATCGAACGTGTTCCTGTTTGATCGAACGTGTTCCTATTCGATCGAACGTGTTGTATTCGATCGAACGTGTTCCTATTCGATCGAATCAAGCCAGAACCAAGTTGTTTCCAAGATTCGCTTGAAGTGAAGTTCGTTTATGAAATAAATTAAAAACCTAATGGAAAATGTGTTAAGGCGGTTATCGAAAATGAGTAGTAGTAATAGTAGTAGCAGTAATTGATACGTGTAAATATTATACAGTTAGCCGTGCGCAGCTCAAGAGGAGAATAACTATTAACGGAGAGCGTAACAGTATTCAGGTGAGTTTCTATCCCCATTCCTTGTTATGTTTTCGGGGCTGTGTGCATACTCGATGTGTTGTTAATACATTCATCCTAAGTGATAAGTGTATGCCATATGTGATATATGTGATGGATATGAATGATTGCCTGTCGGTACGCGAACGATCTTCGGATATTGCGCGTATTGTCAGGTCAAAAATAAAGGTACGGATATTATATATCGAAGATTTATGAACATTACAAATGAATACTTGTCGGGGCGTGAACGATCTTCGGATATTGCACGTATCGACAAGAGGTATGGTTGTTAAATGAATGATGTAAAGAACGCTTAGGGTGTTCTTATGCTATGATGTAATTATTGTATATGTGAAGTAGGTGTATGCAGGTACACGAATGGTATGTGAGTTCTATGATCGACATAGTAAGTTAGGATGGCAAATCCCTCTAGCTTTTGTCGGACATAGACTCGGCTGGTGATGGCGTAGTTGAGGACTGCGGGCCTTATACGTAAAGTAGATGATAGATGTAAACGTAGTTAAGGACTGCGGGCCTTATACGTAAAGTAGATGATAGACGTAAACGTAGATAGGGACGGTGGGCCTTATACGCGTTACAGATAATAGACGACAACGTAGTTAAGGACTGCGGACCTTATACGTATTATAGATAGGCATCAGCATAGGAAAGGACTGTGGACCTTATACGTGCTGTAGTTGTATTGTGGTAGCATAGGGGAGGACTGCGGACCTCGTACGTGCTATGGTTTAGGTTGCAACATAGGGGAGGACTGTGGACCTTGTACGTGTTGTGGATGTAGGATGGTATAGGGAAGGACTGCGGACCTTGCACGTACCATAAAGGGTGAACATAGGTAAGGACCGCGGACCTTTTACGTGTTCACGACCTTGAGTACAGGTATAGACGGCGGACTATGAACGTACTCACGGTAGACTGAGGTTAGTGGTTATAAATATGTGTGTATGTATGGTAGTAAGTGTGTATGTAGAACAGAAGGGTAACTAGTGAAGTATGGATATGTATCTACGGATATGTATGTATGTGTATGTATTGTATGGCGTTCGATTAACTAGAACTCACTCAGCGTAGCTGACTTTTAGTATGCACGCAGGTGAGCTGATTACAGAGTTAGCATGAGGACGACACACGGCATGGATTGAACGGCTGGCATCTGAAGAAAGAAGTAAAGATGTTTTAAATATAAAGTTTTGTGTTATGGTATCAAAGAAAAGTTTAACGTTTTGTAACAAATGATTGATGTTTTATATTCCGCGAAAAGTTTTAATAAACTCTGATTGAAGAACTGTGTTTATGAGTAAATCCGACGCTAAAGTAGGGCTACCGGGTTCGGGGCCTTACAAGTTGGTATCAGAGCATAAGTTCGAGAGATTTAAGCATCCTACATGCTTAGACTCGAACAGAAAATGGGATTTAAGTAAGAAAGGAAAGAAGATGCCAGTTCAAGAATGCCATGTGTCGCTCAAGCAAGATCAGTAAAGGTAAGGTATATGATTAAATGATATATGTTAATGAGAAAGGAAAGATATGTGAACGTCAGGGATAGGAATAATTGATTGTTTGATTTGACAAACTGCTTAAGTAGAACCAGCACAAATAGACTCATAAAGGGAAGTGTATAGGACACGGAAGGTAACGTGATCAGCTAATCACAACTGGCCACTGTTATTACCTGTTAGCCTTACTATCCTTGTACTAAATAGTTCCTTGAGTGATGATGTTTGTGTTTTTCCCTTTTAGAATACGGATGGCTGGAGCTGGAGAATTTGTGGGAACTGGGGGTCGCACAGGACGTCGTGGCAGGCCTCGTCTTGTCCGGCAACCCTCGGTAGAAGAAGCTTCCCACACCGAAGATGAAGGAAGCGCAGCTGGAGGAGACCAGAACAACAATGAAGAAGTTCAACTTAGCCCTGCAGTTCAAGCAGCCATTGTTCAAGCTGTAGTTGCTGCTGTGAAGAACCTGAATCCCGAAGGATCTGCTGGAAGCCGTGAGCGAACTGCTGAAGGGGCAGGGGGTGATGGTAAGGAGGTTGGGGAAGGAGAAAGAGGGGCCTCGAGCGAGGATAAGTCTGTGAAAGTCGATGATAGGAGAAGAGAACAAGGTGGGTGCAGCTATAAGTCCTTCAAAGGATGCGACCCGCCGAAGCTGACTGGGTTGGGAGACGCAATCGCTACTCTCCAATGGATAACCACTATGGACAAGGTTATCCGCATTAGCGAATGCCGTCCCGACCAAGCTGTGGGTTATGCTACTCAGTCATTTGTGGAAGAAGCTATGTATTGGTGGGAAAGTGTGGAGCAGAGAAAGACTAGGGATGAGATCAAGGCGTTGAGATGGGACGATCTGAAAGAGTTGGTGATGAAGAAGTTCTGTGCAGATGCAGAGGTTGAAAGGACGGAGATGAAGTTCCTGAATTTGAAGGCCGGTATGATGACGCATCGTGAGTATACTACTGAATTCAGCCGACTATCTAGATTGGTGCCTGATATGGTTGACACTGAGGTCAAAAGAATCAAATGTTATGTGAGGGGATTGCCACAAAAAGTCCGCATGTTGGTCAGGGCAAATAAACCTGCTACTTTTGACTCTGCTGTTGAACTCGCAGAAGTGGTTTATGCTGACCTGGCTGAGGACGATGTGGTGGTGGGGGAAAAGAAGGAGAAGAAATGGGCTACCTCTGCTAAGCGGTCTGGCGAGATGGTGACAACAACTGATGAGAGGAAGGCCAAGGTTGGGAACAAGGATGCATGTAAGACGTGTGGGCAAGTGCACCTGGGAGAATGCAAGACTGGGACAGACAGGTGCTATCGGTGTGGAAAGAGTGGGCATTATTCTCGAGAATGCCCTGATCGTCCAAAGTGCTTCAAATGCGGAAAAGCTGACCACATGGCTAGGGATTGCAAGGAATCAGGGGCGGTAGGTGCGAAAGGATGAAGACTTTGGGAAACTGCAGAGAGGAACACCTGATGAAGGAATAATTGCTCATGCAATGGTTTTATTAAATTACATTTGCTTAAGAACTTGTTTTGTGTTAAGGTCTAAAACTTATGTTTATCTGTGGCGTGTAATTATTTTGAGTTTGGTTAAGAATGATTATTATGTTATGGTGAAATGTTGTTTAGACAATAGTGTTAAAAGTACTAATCGAAACCCTTAGAAGGATGAGATGAGTCTTGGTGCATCGAGGGTCTCATGGACAAGCTACCTTAAATAGCTAAAACACATGACCACCATTCGATGGCTGTAAAGTCGGAAGTAGGAAGGGTAACTCAGAAAGCGAAGGCATTTCTATAAAACGTGTAAATGTAAGAAGTTTTCCTTTTATAGGGAATAAGTTAGGTTTCGGGGACGAAACCTCTTTAAGGAGGGAAGACTTGTAACATCCTAAAATTTATAATGTTGAATAAAGAAAGTGGTGTTAGTGATTTCGCGTTTTTTTTAATTATTAATGTCGAGTAAGGAACGGGTCTTGGGCTTAGTTATTTTATGAACTCGGCCTGCCTCGACCCGTAGGAAGCCAACCCGAGCCTAACCAAACCCGTAGTATATAAACGAAAGTTCTTGACACTTCCACCATTTTTCACCATCTTCCTTCACTTACACCCACCCAAACACTCTCTTTTCTAGAGAGAGAGGCTAGAGAGAGAAAGTTCTCAAATCACAAATCCGAGTCCACAATCTTGTTCCTAATCGTTTTTGGTAAGTCCCTCTCGAAAATCATCCGTTTTCATAACCATTTCGGCCTCAAAGCGAGCAAAAACGTAACTTGAGTTTTCGGGTCAGAAACCGCCTTGTTTTGGTGTCAAAATGCAAGCTTTTGTGTTTAAAAGTACTAGGAATCGATAGCCCTTTCAATCCCGAGCATTTCCATGTCAAAAACTTCGATTTTGGGTCAAAAATCTGGAAAATCTGGAAAACCCGTGGGTTTCTCCGTCGCCCAGCTTGAAGGAGTCGAATCAGACTCATTCGATCGAACCAGTCGATCGAATCAGTCCATTCGATCGAATGCGTAGATCGAACAAGTCCAGTCGACCGAATAGGGAAGCAACCGAATGGTCTCCAACTCATTCGATCGAATAAGTTTTGTATTCGATCGAATGAGTGTTGTATTCGATCGAACGTGTTCCTATTCGATCGAACGTGTTCCTGTTTGATCGAACGTGTTCCTATTCGATCGAACGTGTTGTATTCGATCGAACGTGTTCCTATTCGATCGAATCAAGCCAGAACCAAGTTGTTTCCAAGATTCGCTTGAAGTGAAGTTCGTTTATGAAATAAATTAAAAACCTAATGGAAAATGTGTTAAGGCGGTTATCGAAAATGAGTAGTAGTAATAGTAGTAGCAGTAATTGATACGTGTAAATATTATACAGTTAGCCGTGCGCAGCTCAAGAGGAGAATAACTATTAACGGAGAGCGTAACAGTATTCAGGTGAGTTTCTATCCCCATTCCTTGTTATGTTTTCGGGGCTGTGTGCATACTCGATGTGTTGTTAATACATTCATCCTAAGTGATAAGTGTATGCCATATGTGATATATGTGATGGATATGAATGATTGCCTGTCGGTACGCGAACGATCTTCGGATATTGCGCGTATTGTCAGGTCAAAAATAAAGGTACGGATATTATATATCGAAGATTTATGAACATTACAAATGAATACTTGTCGGGGCGTGAACGATCTTCGGATATTGCACGTATCGACAAGAGGTATGGTTGTTAAATGAATGATGTAAAGAACGCTTAGGGTGTTCTTATGCTATGATGTAATTATTGTATATGTGAAGTAGGTGTATGCAGGTACACGAATGGTATGTGAGTTCTATGATCGACATAGTAAGTTAGGATGGCAAATCCCTCTAGCTTTTGTCGGACATAGACTCGGCTGGTGATGGCGTAGTTGAGGACTGCGGGCCTTATACGTAAAGTAGATGATAGATGTAAACGTAGTTAAGGACTGCGGGCCTTATACGTAAAGTAGATGATAGACGTAAACGTAGATAGGGACGGTGGGCCTTATACGCGTTACAGATAATAGACGACAACGTAGTTAAGGACTGCGGACCTTATACGTATTATAGATAGGCATCAGCATAGGAAAGGACTGTGGACCTTATACGTGCTGTAGTTGTATTGTGGTAGCATAGGGGAGGACTGCGGACCTCGTACGTGCTATGGTTTAGGTTGCAACATAGGGGAGGACTGTGGACCTTGTACGTGTTGTGGATGTAGGATGGTATAGGGAAGGACTGCGGACCTTGCACGTACCATAAAGGGTGAACATAGGTAAGGACCGCGGACCTTTTACGTGTTCACGACCTTGAGTACAGGTATAGACGGAGGACTATGAACGTACTCACGGTAGACTGAGGTTAGTGGTTATAAATATGTGTGTATGTATGGTAGTAAGTGTGTATGTAGAACAGAAGGGTAACTAGTGAAGTATGGATATGTATCTACGGATATGTATGTATGTGTATGTATTGTATGGCGTTCGATTAACTAGAACTCACTCAGCGTAGCTGACTTTTAGTATGCACGCAGGTGAGCTGATTACAGAGTTAGCATGAGGACGACACACGGCATGGATTGAACGGCTGGCATCTGAAGAAAGAAGTAAAGATGTTTTAAATATAAAGTTTTGTGTTATGGTATCAAAGAAAAGTTTAACGTTTTGTAACAAATGATTGATGTTTTATATTCCGCGAAAAGTTTTAATAAACTCTGATTGAAGAACTGTGTTTATGAGTAAATCCGACGCTAAAGTAGGGCTACCGGGTTCGGGGCCTTACACACCAACACCATCCACCACCCACCACCACCATCATCCATCACCACCACCACCCACCCATCGGCCACAACCATCGTCCACTACCACCACCCACCGTCCATCACCACCTACCATCCGCCACCAACACCGTCGACCACCTACCACCATCACTGTCCATCACCACCACCACCCACTGTCCGCCACCACCACCACCTACCATCCGCCACCAACACCATCCACTACCCACCACCATCACCGTCCGTCACCAACCACCGACCACCACCACCGTCCACCTCCCACCACCAACTATTTTACTAGTCTACAGACGTTAAATGATTTCTATCTACTATGATATGTATGATAGATAACTAATTTTCAGCTTATGAGACGATACCCAGTTAATAAAACAAACAGTACTATATTTTCAGATTGCAGACCTTCAGACCACATCTTCAGTTGTAGACATGAAACCAGATGAAATCAGATTGCAGACAGTTTTTGTCTTCACAAACAAACAGCACCTTACTAATGTTGTGTGCTACAGCTGTCATTAGTAACTGGAAGCCAGATTGTCAAGTTCCTATTTTATTTATGCTATTGGGTCATTGATAATAGGATTAAAACATAGAAAATACTAATTAAATCACTTTCGCTTATTTAACAGATGTCAACTGATAATAACTCCACATTCACCCTCAAAGCTATTCTTGAGAAAGAAAAACTGAATGGCACAAACTTTCTTAAATGACACCGTAATTTGAGACATGTTCTCAATATGCCAAAGAAGCACTATGTTCTCGATGGACCTGTTCCAAGCAAGCCTGAAAACAATACTGCTGCTTCCATAGAGGTTCTTGACAAGCATATAGACGACTCGGCTGAAGTCGCCTGCATTATGCTAGCCACCATGTCTTACGAGCTTGCTAAAGGCTTGAAAGATTTTGGTGCCTATGAGATGCTTGAGCAACTCAAGGGCATGTTCCAGAGATAAGCCCGTCAAGAACACTATGACACCATGAAGCAGCTTAGTAGCTACAGAATGGAACAAGGATCATCTGTTAGTGCGCATGTCGTCAAAATGAAAGGGTACATCAAACAGTTGAGAAAACTTGATTATCCCCTGTCAGATGAAATGGCAGTGGATTTCATCTTGAACTCTCTTCTCATCTCTTACGACATGTTCGTAATGAGTTTCAACATAAATGGTCGGGTGAAGACAGAGCCATAACTTCATGGAGTGCTCAAAATAGTTGAGATGAATATTCCCACTAAGACTATTCAAGTTCTTATGGTTTGATTTACTGGTGTCATGAAGCCTAAACCCAAGAACCGGGGTAATAACGGTAAAGGCAAGAAAAAGGTTACTGTTACTGCTAAGTCTGCCACCAACACTAACAAGGGTGTTGCAAAGGTACCACCATACAAGTGCAACAAAAATGGGACACTGGAAGCATAACTGTCCCAACTATTTTTCTGAGCTGAAAAGGCAGAGGACCAATGGTGAAAACTCCTTTAAAGGTATTTCCTTTTACGTTATTGAACTTTTCACTGTCTCTAGCAACACATGAGTATTTGATGCCGGATGTGGTTATCACATCATTAATGTCTTGTAGGAGCCTGAAAATTGGAAGAAATTGAAACAAGGTAGCATGGAACTCATCGTTGGTGATGGGATGAGAGTCCTAGTTCTTGTAACTGGCACATATCGTTTTGCTTGTCCATCTGGCCCTGTAGTTACTTTGAATAACTGTTTGTTTGCACCTATTTTGACCAGAAACATTATTTCAGTTTCTTTACTATTTGAACAAGGATTTAAGTATGCTTTTAATGGTATTGCTATTTCTGCCTACTTGAATGATATCTTTTATTTTGAGGCTAAACCTCGAAATGGTATTTAAGAGATTGATATTCAAATAAAAAATAATGTATATAATCTTCTAAACGTATTAGATCTGGCATCAATGATACATTTCTATGGCATTGCTGACTTGGCCACATAAGCAAAGCACGAGTTAAGAGACTCCAATCCGAAGGGATTCTTGAATCCACAGGACTGGACTCTTTTGATGACTGCGAATCTTGCTTAACTGGTAAACTCCTCAAAGACTCCTTCACGCATAAGAATGAACGAGCAATGGATTTATTAGGACATATACATACTGATGTCTGTGGCCCCTTCAGGACCATGTCTAGAAATCATGAAAGATACTTCGTTTCTTTTATTAACGATTACAGTTGATATACTTATGTGTATCTTATAAGACACAAGCATGCAAGTTTTGAAAAGTTCAAAGAGTTTCAAAACGAAGTGGAAAACCAAATTGGGAAAACTATTAAAATGCTTTGATCAGATCAAGGTGGAGAGTATCTCAGCTCAAAATTCATAAATTATCTAAAAGAGCGTGGAATTGTTTCACAGCTCACTCCACTCGGCACACCCCAACACAATGGTGTGAGCGTGAGGAGAAATCAAACCTTGCTAAACATGGTCCGATCGATGATGTATAGACTTAACTTGCCTCACTCCTTTTGGAGCTTTGCTCTTATGACCGCCGCCGCATTGTCGATCTAGTTCTAACTAAGAAGGTAAGCAAAACCCCATATGAGATATGGCATGGGCGAAAACCCAGTTTGTCTTTCCTTAGAGTATGGGGATGTGATGCATATGCCACCAGTGATTCTGATGACAAGCTCGATCCTTGTGGCGTAAAAGTTGTTTTTGTCGGATACTATAACCAAAGCTGATATTATTTCTTCCATCCTGATACAAATGTGATTTATATCAAAAGGAAGGGCCACTTCATCGAGAAGGAAATTCTCAATTGAGGAACTGGAAATAATATTGTCGATCTTAAAGAATTTCAAGAACCACAAACAACCGATGAGGAAGTTGGAACTTGTGATCAACAAGTTGTTGTTGTTGATACATCAAACACAAACACAAGCATTCGCAGAAGTAATAGGACTCGCGTACCAAATTCTAAATACCTATGGCATCTAGATGGTCCCAAAGTCCTCTTAGTAGCCGAGTCAAGTGACGAACCTGCTAATTACAAATATGCTATCTTAGATCCGGAATCTGAGAAATGGCAAGATGACATGAACGCCGAGATGCAATATATGCGTGACAATCAAGTCTAGAACTTGGTTGAGCTACCCCCCAAATGTCGGGCAGTATGGAGTAAGTAGATATTAAAAAAGAAAACCTACAAGCATGGAAATGTATAGACTTATAAAGCACGGGTAGTCGTTAAAGGTTTTACTCAAACTTAGGGTATTGACTATGAGCAAATCAAAGAGTTTAGTTTTATCAAAAAATGAAGATGAGCCTTGTGTTTACAGAAAGGCTAGTGAGAGCACTATATCATTCCTCATCCTGTATGTGGATGATATACTGATCATTGGAAACAAAATTCCTATGCTTAAGGAAGTTAGGCACTAGTTGGGATCTTGTTTCACAATGAAAGATTTGTGAAGCTGCTAATATTCTTGGAATCAAGATGTACTGAGCATATGCAAGCAATTTTGTATGCTTCACCGATTGGTTCTATCATGTATGCTATGTCAAAACCTAGCTGACCCGCTCACTAAACCGATGACTCAAGACAAGCATGATAATCACAGCGATGCTATCGGTCTTAGATTAGCTAGTTGTTTGTTTTGATTTAATATTTGGATGTATAAGCATTTAAACATTTATACTTTTGAGTTCTCTTTTGATTTAATGGTTAAACCCAAATGTTGAATAATATAACCGGGTTCAATTTTAATTCATTTAATCCATTAATATTGTATTCTAAATTATCCGTAGTCGGTCAGACTCATGGGAACGACTCTGAATTAAGACTATTCTGACTTTGGACTCAAGGAGTTGACTTCTAAACTCACAGACCTCATTATGAATGCGTTGGATGTAACTCGCATCAAATAATCTTCATGGATGTTAGTCATAAGATGTTTTGATATTGGTATACTCATTTAGTATCCTTAGACCAGAGATACATATTAGAACTTTCGTTTACTAAAGTCTATTCTTTGATCAGTGTCAACCGCTGTCGCGTAACTGCCAACTATAAAGGCATTGGTTGGGAATAATCTGAACTTCAGTGGGAGTTTTTTGTAATCAAGATGGGATTCTGTACTCTTATATGATATGTAACAGTTAGACATCTTAGCGCCCTCGTTGCTTCAAACTGGTGAAGTGTGTGTTTGATTGGATCACTTTAGTTCTAGATCGAGAACAATAATGATTGAACATCATATGAGATTGAATATGATCCATGTCTCATTGTTCAATTAATGTCTAATACAGAAAGGATAGATGACAACGATTACCATAAGCTCATTATCTTGCAATAGTGTATTCCAAGATGTTTTGGTTAATGACTTTAAAGTGTCATAACTTGTTGGGGGCAGCCATGTGTAGCTAGATCACTTCTGACTGTCAGTGTTGAGGAACTTAACTAGAAACCGTACAAGTGGGAGACTGTTGGATATTATGGACCGGTTCGGTTAAGTAAACGCGGCTGACCGAGTTATGACCCGAAAGAGTTACACCTTGGGCAACGAACATAAAATCCACTTAAATTAATTAACCGGTATTGACGAATAATTAATGAGATTATTATTTATACTATTTATAAATAATAATATCATACAATTTATGTATTAGATTAATAAACATGGACTGGACTTTTAATCGAGTTGGATTTTAGGGCCTAATTAATATTATACTATATAACAAATGGCAAGTTTGGTGCCGCAAGTGCCTATTTGGCCACTTGGCGGCACCGAACTGGCTCACAAATTTTGTTTTTGTTTTTGTAGTTCAAATGTAACGGAGACCAACCGAATACCAATTTTTTTCTGGTTCCAGTATAACGAATGTGACGGAAAACCAACCGAAATCCCGTAGACTCACCGTTTCAACGCCCGGGATCGACAACAGTTGGGTTTTATCAACACTCGAGTTTTACCAACCGAAACCACCCCATTGGCCACCTCAGTTTTATAGTTTTTTTGTTTTATATTTGGTTTTAATTCAAGTACTATAACGTACGTCACAAATCGAATTTGCATCGACTTATCGGCTCAACACTTAGGTTTTTCCACCGTCTGAGTTTTACCAGCCTTCCCGGCGCAACGCGCCGGGTTAAAAACTAGTTTATTATATATGAGATTATACGTTAATCAAATATAAATAAATAATGGATTATGAAAAAAAATAGAAAGAAAGAAAAAGGCCCAGCTCGTTTTGGTATATAAATCTCCAAAGGGTTTGGAGAAAATACCATGCAGCCACAAAACCAATTCCATTGGTTTTATGGTAACTTTAAAAAAAGGCCAACGTCGCCGCATCCGCAAGCAGTCTACTGACAACCCAGCGTAGCGCCACAAGCCGCCGCTGCACCATCCGGACTCCATTAGCTGGGTTTTCTGCTGCCGCCGAACCTCGGTTCGTCACCTAGCAACTTTCGTTGAACCTCGGTGTCTCAACCGATTATTCATTAACCGGGGTATATATTATCTCATCGGTAGTTAATAATTTATTGTTTAATATTACTGTGCTCGTATGGTTTTGTAACACGATCCTGTCGGGTTTAGTTTCGGTGCTGATAACTCGTTTTATTCCGCTGCGTATATATTGATTAATTGGATTAGTTAATTATTCGACATATTATTGAACCGGGTTTAATAATAAATTTTTGACTGATCACCACTGAAACCCAACATTCATTGGTTAAGGAAATGAACAAACATAGACAAGATGCATGAACAAAAGCAAAAAAAAATAATGTACTTTTTAAACTTATTTATATGAATCAACTTAAGATGTTAAAAAATAAAAATAAAAAATTATTGATTACCCAAGGCTTGGTTCTAAAATTTGAGTGGGTGATCGATTGATGCATGAGCCAATTAGTACTGTCAATAAATAATATATAAATTTATATTAATATAAAAGGGAACTAGATATTAGAGCATTCTCATTTCATTCACCATCTCTATCGCTATAATTAAAAATAAACACACTTTTCTCTAATATTTGATTATCTTATAAAAATCTCTCACACCCTATTCTCTATATTTATCTCTATGTTGTTTTTTTATTAATTATTTCTCTTTCTTCCACATATAATCACAACTACTAACTTTTTTCTTTTATTATATTAACAATAAACAACCCAAATTGAAATATCCATTTGCATAAACGGGATAGCATAATTATAAATGTGCACCCATAATGACTCAAATTGGTAATAAAGAAGATTCTATACACGCGCGTTGTGGCGCAGGGGCATGTTTGGTTCTCTAGCATCGATTAGAATGGATAACAATATTGCATACAACGAAGCAAGTAAATCATTTTCCAACACTACTTTAATTTGTTCGACTCCTTTGCCTTTTTACCTATACTCATTTTCTATATACTCCTTTTTCAACCAATGCTACCTCGAACACTTGCTTCACTCTATGCAATTTGCTTCTTAATTCTAACTTCTAAGTCAAAGTCAAACTCATTATTGACCCGAAACGACGTTTAAACATTTCAACCCGCTTTCTGGAAGGTTACCACCACAACTAACTCTTTTTCAAAACAGAAAGTTTACCTTCTTCCATTTAATATGCAAAAATTAAGATAAAAGTGACACACATTCCTTTCTTCACCTGACAATAAAAAAAAGGGGAAATCTAAGTAAAGTGGAAAAATTATTTTAGTACTTTGATTTCACATAATTTAAACAAAAAAAGGATATGCAGCCTTAGGAAACTCAATATCAATCATTTGAATGTCAAGAACTAATTGATTAGACCATAAAACAAACACTGATCAAAACTTATGTACGAATATTGACGAACCTCCGCCTATGTAACCTGCAAAACAAACGATAAATAAAAAAAATGTTAAAATGCAGCAAACACATAAAGTGGTGGATGAAAAAATTATTATAAAACAACATTTGACATCTCCAAATTCAAATCCCATCAATCACATATAAGCTATATAATCAATAATTGTGTAAGACTAATATAAATTCAACTTGCACCACATATTTTTTAAGAGGATAGTGCAAGCAGGAGAACAATATATACCAAATGCCACATGTTCATGAGTCATGACCTGCAATCCCTTTTGTTTTCCTGTCAAATAGCAAAGGTCAATGTAATTAAGAATGTTATGGGTTCATCTGATCCCATCCAAAGTCATTCAAAAACTGGTGCAGGAGAGGGCAAACAATAACAACAACAAAGAAACCGTATGAGCACAACTTTAACAACACCATAAAAAAACCAGTAAGTACATAAATTATAATATCAATTTTAAAGATACTACTAACATATTAAAATAACAATGCAAACAGAATAACAAAACATAACCATTTCAGCTTCTAAGCAGGTACCCGACATGAACCCGCATATAATATCATACCTTTCCATCCTTGTAATATCCATTTCCCATCTTCACCAAGCAAGAAATCTTTATGCTACACGGCCCGTTCAGAAATCTATATAAACAGGTATCACAATAAATGGTCCATAACCCAAAAAAATGTGCAGATCCAAGAAAAATAGTAATGCCATTACAAGCCAACGCCCAAATAGATGCAAACTTAAACAAAAGTTGAGCTAATAAGTTATAGCAAGTTCTTTTCATACATAATTCTAATGACATCACAAAACATTTTATAACTCTAACTCATAACATTCACGAAATAATAAAATATAACGTGATATCATTTATTGTTGGGAATAGAGTAGCCATTGATGTTCAGTTAGATCTTCTCGAAGTTGGATGAAGTCCATAAACTCAAATGTTTGAGTGCGCGACAATTCGGGAAGATCATCAACAAGTTAATCATACTCAATGTTAAGACCGTCACCATCATCACATTCATCTTCAGCAATCATATTATGAAGAATAACATTTGCTTTCGTTATATTTATTAGCACGCTCACGTTGAACATTCATGAAGATCCTTGAATGATTGCAAATCGTTGTTGAAGTACACCAAATGCTCGTTCGACATCTTTCCTAGCATATTCTTGTGCTTTTGAAAAATGTATATGCTTGTTCCCTCTTGGTGATGGAATCGTCTTCATAAAAGTTTGCCACTTAGGATAAATACCATCTACAAGGTAATACCCCATGGTATATTCGTGACCATTAATTGTGTAATTGACAGGAGGAGCGTGCCGTTGCGCAAGTTCCATGAAAAAAAAAAGATCTCTCTAGCACATTAATGTCGTTATGTGAACTAGGCATACCAAAAAATGCATGCCATATCCACAGATCATATGAGGCAACCTCCTTTAAAATAATAGTAGGTTCACAAATGTGGCCAGAGTACATACCTTTCCAAGTTGTGGGACAATTTTTCCACTTTCAATGCATGCAATCAATGCTTCCGAGCATTCCAGGGAATCCTTGTTGATCCGCAGCAGCTAGCAATCAGTTAATATCACTGGTGTTTGGTGAACGTAGATATTCAGCTGAAAATATACTAACTATTGTCTCACAAAATTTTTTAAGACTCTCCATTACGGTTCTTTCACCAATGCATATACTTTCATCCATAAAATCTGCGGTTACCCCATAGGCCATCATTCTAAGTGTTGCAGCTATCTTCTGCATAGAAGATAAACCGAGTCTTCCGACATTATCTCTTCTTTGGACAAAGTATGGCTCGTGAGCCACTACCTCATTTAGAATACGGAGTAATAGAGAACGGCGCATACAAAATCTCCGTCGAAATAGATCTGAATGATATACTGGATTTTCTATAGAATAATGGAGATATAGACGCTCGTGTCCTTGAATACGATTACGTCGGATAAACTTACAATGTTTGTGAATACGCTGTCTTTCAACATCGTCATTAAGATCATCATCGCTATCACCTTCAAAAGACATGTATGTCAACAATTTGCGAAAGAATGTACGAGCCACTTGATCAAACATGCAATTAATTCAACTTGTTAAAATACACATAAGCCATTATAATGAGTGTTGGTACATGTATGTCAGTAGTTCATAGTCTAACGTTTGTAATCGAGTCTGTAATGTAATTATGTTTTTGATTATGTTTATGTTTATGTAACGAGCGAAGTTGTCAACAAGTTCGCTTAGGCGAACTTGTTGAACAAGCGAAGTTGTTAACAAGTTCGCTCAGGCGAACTTGTTGAACAAGCGAAGTTATGGACAACTTCGCCTGAGGCGAAGTTGTCGTGTTTATATATACTGTTCACCGTAACAGTTGAGAGAGTTCGCGAGGTTGGTTAGGGTTCGTTTCAGTTGATTAGTTCGAGAGTTACGTGTTTACAAGTCAGAGTCTGTAATAGTGACCTCGTGTCACGTGTTCGGGTTATCAATATAACGTGTTTCGGTTATTGCTCGTGTGTTTGTTTTATACGTATTCTACGCTCGTATCTACCTACGCAGGGATTCCGCACCTGCGCAGATAGCGACATCCCGTGTACGATCCGTCCAGGAACCTTCAATTGGTATCAGAGCCATCGGCTCGATTGTGAGGTTCGGGATTTCACACGGGTGTAGAAAACGTCTCGTTTGACCTATTCACGGGACGAGTTTTTGTTCGTATTGAGTTCTAATCACTATATACAGTCATTTTCAAGCCTTTACAACGACCGGAAACTGCAGAATCGTCGACAACAGATCTGAATATTTTCAGTGTTCATCGGGCGAAGTTACTGTTCTTCAGGCGAAGTTGCCGTCACTGAAAGTAGGGTTTCGGCAAAGATATAAGGTTAAGGGAAGTTATTCACAACTTCGCCTGCCTCATAAGTTCGCCTAAGCGAAGTTATCCTCAACTTCGCTTACCTGCTAAGTTCACCTAAGCGAAGTTATCCTCAACTTCGCTTACCTGATAAGTTCGCTTACCATAAGCGAAGTTATTCTCAACTTCGCCGAGTCACACGAATTTAAGAATTTTTCCAGCGAAGTTAACACTTAAGCGAAGTTATTCTTAACTTCGCCTTTAGTACTGTTTGGACAAATTTTTGAATTTTTCGGGTTTTTGAGAAGATGTCGCAAATTAACATCTCTGATTTGGTGAAAATGGAAGTCGAAGCGGGGTCAGCCACTAAGGCCCTAAGGCTGTTAAAAGGAACCGACTTTGTTGCATGGAAGGATCGGTTTATTCAGTATATTAAATACCAGGATGCAAAGATGTGGGTGTGCATCCAGGATGGATATATTCCACCGACCATGGAATACGAAGGTCGGGATGTGATAAAGAAGTACAGCAAGATGGAGGAAGAGGAAAAGAAGATGTACGAAGCCGAAAGCAAGGCTCACGCAGCTATCACTATGGCTCTTCCACAGGAGATCCTTCATACTTTCAGAAAGTATACATCGGCTCGAGAGCTTTGGGATGCTCTTGAAAATAGATTCGAAGGGAACGTGGTATTCGTGCCTCGAAGATTAAACTGTTGAAGACTCAGTTCTCTGTCTTCAAATATTTGAAGAACGAATCTCTGGATGATATTATCACTCGATATTATCATCTAATGACAGAGCTAAACAACTATTCGATTGCTTACAGAGAAGAGGAGATAGTTGAAAAGCTTCTCGATGCTCTCCCACCGAAGTGGGAAATGTACACAGTTCTGATGAGGGAAGACAGAGACTTTCCTAATTATGATTTGGAGACAGCAGTAAACAAGCTCAGAACCTTTGAGCTTAATATGGTTCGTAAAGAGACACCAACAGATCAGATTCAAGACCCTGGTATGTATCGTGCCAAACTTAACTCAGGCTCAAGTTCGAAGCCTGAATCTGCTGCTTACTACTCCAAATGAGAGTCAGGTTCTAACTCTTCTCATGAAGGAAACGTTTCAGTAAACATGAACGGTGATGTTTGCTTTGTTGCTGGAGGTTCAAGTGCTTCGAAACCTCAAACATCCAACAGTAGTTTCTCTCCCAGTGCCTCAAGCAATAACTATTCCAAGATGCCAATGAGTGTCAAATCTGCTGAAGAGCAGTTTGCAGTCTATGCATCTTTTATTGCTTCATATGAGAACTACATACAAGGGAAGATTGTGGACCCTGCTGTATTGGATGAGGATTATGACCAGATCGATGCTGATGATCTGGAGGAGATGGATTTGCAATGGCAAATGGCCATGATAGTGAGGCGAGTCAAGCGTTTCATGAATAAGACGGGGAGAAAGTTTGTTGGTGGTAGGCCCGGATTCGACAAGTCTAAAGTGAGGTGCTATAACTGTCAACAGTATGGGCACTTTGCTAAAGAATGCAGAAACGAGAGAGTTGAACGGGGTCAAGGTCGGTCTGCACAGCCTACTGGGATTAGTAAAGAAGTCAATGCCATGTTGTCTAGAGAAGCCGGTGAATACAACTGGAACCTGCATGCGAATGAAACTGGTGAGCAGGCGAATATGGCTAAGGTAGAAAATGAAGATTGTGAGAAGATGACTGGAGAGGAGAAAGCTACTGGTAAGGAGAAAGCTTTCATGGCAGATAACGATGGTCAACCCTCCGAGGTAAGTTCTAAACCTGTTTGTACAAAATGTGAGAATTTGTCTGAGCAACTTGCTACCATAACTGATCAGTATGTTCGTTTAGATGCTGAATTTAAAACTCTTAAAGAAGATCATCATTTTACTAAGGCAAGAGAAAACAGTTACAAAGTTAAAATAAAAGCATGTGAAAAAGATGTCAAAAGCTTAAAAACTAAACTTGCTGAAAAAATTGATGTAATTGACCTAAGTTATGAGGTTTTAGAAGAAAAGACTAAACTTATTGCTGAACGAGAAAAGCAGATTGCTGACCACCAGGTGAAAGTGGTGGAACTGAACCAAAAACTCGAGCAGTTCCGAAATTCCTCAGCTATTCTAGATCACCTCGTTAGTGATCAAGGTACCTCTGCAAAGAGGGGAGGAATTGGTTATCACGAGGTGCCACCACCTTATAACCACAACTACACTTTCAACCCTAGTATTCAGAAATCTGTGGATTTTGAAGTTCCTCAGACAGTTCCAATCAAGGTTACATGTAAAGAACCAACTGTTAGTAATGGCGAAACGAGTTCGCCTGTTTCTAGTGTAAATAATTCTGTTACGAGTCCAGTCTCATCGGATTCGGATAAGTTGTCCGAATCAGGTAAGACGAAAGAGAAGGTAGTGTTACCCACTGGTGGAGATAAAAATAAATCTTCTAAAAAGAGTACTCCACTCAACCCGTATGTCCCACCTTATGTGAGACGAACGGCTGGTAACACTGCCTCTACATCCAAACCAACATTTGAAAAGAAAATGGAGAGTAGGTGTTGCTTTAGATGTAATAAATTAGGACATCTTGTTGCAGATTGCCCTCTGACGCCGAGATACAGAGGTGTGAGGCCAAATAAAACTGAGAATAAGCATCAGTTTGATACTGCTAAAAATGAAAACTTTTCAAAATGCCAAAATGTAACTAATTCAAGTTTCATAAAAACAAACCTCAGTTTTTCAACCAAACCACAAGATATAACACTTTCAATTCACATAGGTTTGGAAGGCATCAAACTCAATCTTCAAGGAGATTTCCTAACAGGACTTACAGGAATTATCCTGATGCTAACTTTGGAAAGCCAGGGTACGGGACGTATCGATCCAAGACCAATTGGTCTTGGGTCCCAAGATTCTAATTCTCTGTTTTATTGTGCAGGAACAGTTGAACAGGGCTGCCCACAGTCTTTGGATTGTAGATAGCGGCTGTTCCCGGCACGTGACGGGCAACAAATACTTGTTGCACGACTTAAAACCTGTTCAGGGAGCCAGAGTTAGTTTTGCTGGTGAAAGTGGAGGAAGAATTACTGGGAAAGGAACGGTGTCCAATGGGAAGATGACACTTGAGAATGTAAACTTTGTGGAAGAGCTGAAGCACAATCTGCTGAGTGTGTCGCAGATTTGTGATAAGGAGTATACTGTTCACTTCACGAAGAATGAGGCGAATCATCATAAACCTTATTGAGCTGAACGGGATGATCAATCCCGAGTAACCATGTTTTATTAAGTTGTTGAGATAAAAAAAAAAAAAAAAAAACGTCACTATTGCTTAAAATTAGTCGGTTACCTCAGTTTGATGGACATATTCTCGGATATGTTTTGGTCCTCGTTTCTACTTGTAGAGAACGAGGGTCGCCATTAACCAGACGACTGAAAGTGACCGGGGCGGTTATGATGTGTTTTCTTTCTGTCGCTGAAAATTAGTCGGTCATACATAGTTAGAAGGACACATACTTGTATGTGGTCGGTCCAGTTGATCCAGTGGATCTTCAGGATTGCCGTTTACCTGAAGACTTTGACGTGATCGGGGTGACTGAAGTCAAATTTTTTTTTTGGGAAATGAAATTACTTTTCAAGTCTGTTACTTCGTAAGAAGTTCGTTAGCTATGTTAAATGGAAAATTGATCTAACCTTGGAAAATGATAGATATACTGATTGTGTGTGCTTAACTAGTGAAGTTATTAGGCTTAAAAGGCTTTAGGACACTCATTGTATGTCATGGTAACTTTTTATGGTGCGTAAAAGTAGATGTGATACAAACTAATTTTACTTGATTTTACGTGGAAACTCCTTAAGAGTTTTGCGTGTCTTCATATATATCTTTTCGAATGATAGGCAGAAAAGCGATTACCCAGTCATACACGAGCCCATGTGTGTTCTGATTCCCGTGAAGAAAGCGTTTCAAGACACTGCAGTGATCCAGATTCGGGACTTGCAGTTGTTTATTACTCCGAAGTCTATAAGTATTTTTGTTTAAAAAAAAAAAAAAAAAAAAAAAAAAAAAAAAAATTGGAGTTATTGTAACATATTAGTGATCATAAAATCAAGACTTCACTATCTTGAGTAAGAAGAAGAACGGGAAACAGAAGAAGAGTACATACATGTTTAATCAGACACTATGGGTCAAAGTCAATTCGGGGTGACTTGGGGAAAGCCAAATACGCTTTGAGGATAGATAGGAGGCATCAATATTTCTGAGTTGTTGCCCACTTAAATTTTAAGGATTAATTGAACCTAACTCGTATCACAGAAACGATGAAAACCACTTTAAGTTATACCTGCTTACAACCTGTCTCTATATGTCATAATACAGCTAAACACGGATCTATGTGACAGTCACGTAGTTAGTATGATTCCTGTTTGGATCTTTTCTAAAACGTAGCAGTCCCTACCGAGACTGAAATTTGATCCCTTATACTTTAAAAAAATTTTTAAAATTTTTTTTTAAGTTTTTGTACTTAGATAGTTTTATGATTTTTTTTAACTGGTTACTTAGAATTGATCATGTCGTTTATTTCTTAAAGGCAATGTATATAGATGTCTTGAAAGGTTCTTGGCATCTCAGGGGGAGATGAGCTGTAGATTAGATGAGTTGAGGACCAAGCGTCGAGAAGACCGAGACGATGATCCCAATGCACCAGAAGGTGCAGGTGGTGAGCTGCCAAGAACATCTCAAGCTCTTGGGGCTTCCACAGCTGAGGGGGAGTCTACCGAATACAGGGAAGTTAGTGGAAGATAAAGAGAGGGGATTGAGAGCAGATGGCAAGCCATGGATGGTGATGAAGTACAAGCCGATCCGATGCATCAAGGAGGTTCCAATGAAGAATATGCCTCAAGATGTGTTGAAGAATCTAAAATGGTGGTACGTTGATTGCCAGACTGCTGAAGCCGTGATGGAAGACGAAGATGAACAAGAAGTGCTGAGGGTATACGACCCGATGCATCTTGTAAACTTATCAAAAGCTGATCTGAAGATGCTCAACGAGAAGAAGATATTCTATATTCCTGCTTGGAAGGATGAAGCAAGGAAATATCAGCGAGTAGTCACGGTGTGTGTGAGAGAAGGAGTGCACGCATGAAGATACAGGATTACAAGACAAAAGCTTTGAAGATCAAGATATGAAGCTACTGCCAAGGGGGAGTCTGTTGGTACATGTATGTCAGTAGTTCATAGTCTAACGTTTGTAATCGAGTCTGTAATGTAATTATGTTTTTGATTATGTTTATGTTTATGTAACGAGCGAAGTTGTCAACAAGTTCGCTTAGGCGAACTTGTTGAACAAGCGAAGTTGTTAACAAGTTCGCTCAGGCGAACTTGTTGAACAAGCGAAGTTATGGACAACTTCGCCTGGGGCGAAGTTGTCGTGTTTATATATACTGTTCACCGTAACAGTTGAGAGAGTTCGCGAGGTTGGTTAGGGTTCGTTTCAGTTGATTAGTTCGAGAGTTACGTGTTTACAAGTCAGAGTCTGTAATAGTGACCTCGTGTCACGTGTTCGGGTTATCAATATAACGTGTTTCGGTTATTGCTCGTGTGTTTGTTTTATACGTATTCTACGCTCGTATCTACCTACGCAGGGATTCCGCACCTGCGCAGATAGCGACATCCCGTGTACGATCCGTCCCGGAACCTACAATGAGAAAAGTGATTCAGATCTACACAAACTAGAGTTAAAAAAATAACTTTTATTTGGCTTGTTATCAAAATGTTATCCGACCATTTCTTGTTAAAAATGCTTATTTGCTTTGCTTCATGTGTTTTGATACAATAGTAAGCTGTTTTTTTAGTGTGTTTGTGTCTTCTCTTTTCTTTTTCTTTTTCTTTTTTTAACATTTGTATATAGAAAAAAAAACATATCATAATTAGTACTTTATGGCAATGAAAGTTACTACCCTTATTAAGACCAACATCTATTTCTATCTTGTAACACCCTGGCTAAAGCGGAAACGCCTGAGTATGACGTACAGATTGTTTAAACACACGTGACACTATTAGGTGACCATAATAACATTATTTCATTTAAATCTTCATGTAACAAAAATTTATCAATTAATACAAGTTGTAAAAATAAATAAACAAATGAATCATTGTTCTTTGAATATCCTATAGGCATGCTATGTGTCTTCTAACTTTCATCCTCGTATCTCTACACCTGTAACATATGTATAAAATAAAGTCAGCTACGAACATAGCTAGTGAGATTCCCACAGTTTGATATAATACGTAAAAATCATACAATTCATGGACAAGTGATAAATGAGCAAGTAAAGTCCTTTCCAGTTGGTATCAACCAACATACTCGGGTAATTGCGCAAGTAAGGTCCTTTCCAGTTGGTAACAACCAACGTACTCGAATAATGAGGCCTTTTACCAGTCGATACAATGGACCTGAGTGCAAAGGGGGGCGTATGTGTTGGGTTTTAACAAGATTATCAAAGTCATAAAATCCCAATTTTATGAAAAACGCAGCGGAAATTTGTTTTAAATCTTGTTAGTTTATAGTGTATAAGACCAATTTTACACATGCAAAACCCAAGCCCGGATCCAAATATGAAATACATACTATCAAACACATGCATGTCACTATAAGTCCACGCATGTCAAGACTACCTTTCAAGATGACAAATTCGGGTGAAGGAGAGGATGGTAAGAAGGAAAGAACTTCAATAGGAAGTTCCTCAAACTTGCATACCCCAAGCCTCCGACAATACACCTTGATTAGCTAGGATTTCACAATTGAAAGCACCCCTTCCTTTGCTCCTTCCTTTGGCCAAAAACCCAAGAGAGAAAAGGAAGAGTTGAGAGTGTTTTGTGTCTTGTGTAGTCTATTATTTGTGAGAGATAGAGAGAGATGAAAGAGTTATGAAAGGCACCACCCAAGGCAACCAATCAACCCTCTTGCATGTACCCACTAAGTTAGATTAAATAATAAAATAAGAGAAGAGGGAGAGAGGGGGGGCGGCCAACCTCCTTCCTTTCTTGTTTTTATTATTTTTCATACTTTCCATATATATATATGTACCTTGCATTGTGTCATACACAATGCTTTGTGTTATACACACTTATATTGTGTCATACACAATAATAACACATTATAGGTAACATGCTTAATATATTGTTACTTAACCCTCTTAAACAACAATATGGAATGCTTTCTCTCAAAGTATAAATCACCCATATGATTTATTTATTTCACAAGTACATTTTATTTGGAAACCCCTTTCCAAATAACTCAAGTGTTAATATTCATTTGTTATGATCATATCATATATAAACAAATATTATTGGTGTTTGTCTAGCTTGTTATTGGGTATGACCCGACTTGGATCATGACGTACTAGCCACATCAATAATAATATGTGTCTTGGGCATACCGAGTACAACAATCTTCCACTTGCACAAGATACATAGAAGATTGATGCAAGTAGCAAATACCGCCTAACTACGGTTTACTACCCCTAATACGCATGACGAAGTGCCATTCAATAACATCATCCCCTTCAAGTCCCTTACTTGAAATGATTTAGGTAAATCTATCATTTATCCTTTTGCCTCAGATGTCATGTCAAATCCAGAGACACATAGTGATCATTCTCTGTTGATTTAACTTTGCAGGCCTTAGACATCTTACTCTCAACGAATAAGAGGGACAAATCCCCTCTTGACTACATACGTCTCTCACAATCACCTTGTACCATACCTGATCTTAGACTTATGTACTGTCATGTTTCAGAGCAGCGAAGAACTAAGTCAAAGTATAATATTCGGTGAATATCAAGACCCAATATGTATCTCAGGTCGGAGGATACTATGATATTCGCCTTTACTCAAATTTACTTATGATCAATCACAAGGATTCCATGTAGTAACATTTGAGAGCGAGTCAGTCCAATATTTATATCCCATAAACATCTATGAACCTTGGCAGCAACCCTTGCTCTATATTCATACCTTATGAATATCCACCAATCCAAGTTCATAATAGTCTTACCTTCATATTTGTTCCCACAAATATGAGCGACTACGGACATTTAGAATAAGTAACTTATTCATGGATTTAAACATGCTAAAATGGAACATAACTCAAAATGTCATAATCATAAACCATAATCATATGAATGAGTCAAAATAACAATTGTTTCTATATCCAAATACAAAATTCGATCATATCCAATCACTATAATATCGAAGTCCTAAGGCACAAGTATGACCCTCATGCTTTGGCCTTTCAAGGAGCTTCGTGAGTGGATCCGCAATGTTTTGATCAGTGTGAACTTTGCGAATACATATCTTTCCATTCTCAACTTCATCCCTTATGTAGTTGAACCTCCGCTCAATATGCCTCGTCTTTTGATGTGTACGAGGTTCCTTGATTTGAGCAATCCTTGTTGTTACAAAAGATCTCTAGAGGGTCCTGAAGGGTACGGACCACCCCTGGCTCGGCAATGAATTTCCATATCCACGCAGCTTCTTGAGCTGCCAATGAGGCGGCGATGTATTCTGATTATGTGGTGTACAATGCTACCACATCTTGTTTCGAGCTCTTCCAAGAGACTGCCCCACCATTCATAATGAAAACATATCCCGATTGTGATCGAGAATCATCTCGATCGGTTTGGAAACTCGCATCCGTGTAACCCTTTACAACGAGTTCCTCCTCACCCGAACCGTATATTAGAAACATGTCCTTAGTCCTTCTAAGGTATTTCAATATACTTTTAACCGCCATCCAATGGCTACTTCCCGGATTATGTTGGAATCTACTTGTCATGCTTAAAGCGCATGATACATCCGGTCTAGTGCATATCATTGCATGCATGATGGATCCAATAGCCGATGCGTATGGGATTCCATTCATTTTCTCTTGCTCATCCTTCGAGCTTGGACATTTAGACGCACTCAATATCGTTCCTCTTTGAATAGGTACCAAACCTTTCTTAGAGTTCTCCATCTTGAACCTCTTCAAGATTTTGTCAATGTATGCACTTTGGTTTAAACCTATCAACCACCTTGATCTATCCCTATAGATCTTTATTCCCAAAATATAGGCGGCTTCACCAAGATCATTGATTGAAAAACAACTTCCAAGCCATGCTTTTACACCCTCCATGGTTGGAATGTCATTCCCAAATAGTAGTATGTCATCAACATACAATACTAAGAAGGTAATGATGCTCCTACTAGCTTTCTTATACACACAAGCTTCTTCACCATTATTGATGAATCCAAATTTCTTAACTTCTTCATCAAAACGGTGATTCCAACTTCTAAATGCTTGTTTCAATCCATAGATTGATTTCTTTAACCTGCATACTTTGTTAGGATGTTGTGGATAAAAAAAAACCTTTGGGATGAACCATACAGACATCTTCCTCAAGATGCCCATTTAGGAAAGCGGTTTTGACGTCCATTTGCCATATCTTATAGTCATAATGTGCGGCTAAGGCAAAAAAAATCCTAATAGACTTTAGCATTGTTACGGGAGAAAAAGTTTCATCATAGTCAACCCCTTGAGTTTGAGTGAAACCTTTTTCTACAAGTCTCCTTTATAAGTATCCAAGTTTCCATGCATATCGGTTTTCTTCTTGAAAACCCACTTACTTCCAACCGGTTTGGAATTAAGAGGTGGTACAACCAAATCCCATACTTGGTTGTCATGCATGGATTGCATCTCAACGTTCATGGCTTCAAGCCATTTTTCACAATCGGATTGTGACATTGCATCACGGTATGTGGTGGGTTCATCCGAATCTACCACATAGCATCCATCCATTAAAAATCCATATCTTTCGAGTGGATGACTAATTCTACCGGATTTGCGAACGTTTTGTGTGTCTTGATCAACCATTTGATCATTCTCAACACCCTCTTGTTGATTGCTAGTGTCAACCAAACGTGTATCGGCTTGTGGTTCTCGATCCTCCTCGAGTTCCATCGTTCTACTAGTACCTTCCATAAGGAACTTAGTTTCCATGAACTCGGCCTTTCGAGCAACGAACACCTTTTGCTCGGTTGGGTTGTATAAATAATATCCCATAGAGTCCTTGGGATATCTTACAAAGATACACTTAATGGATCGACTTTCAAGTTTGTTTTTGGTGTTGTTCTTGACATAAGCCTCACAACCCCATACCTTTAAATATGATAATGATGGAGCCCTTCCATTCCATATTTCAAAAGGTGTTTTGTCCACTTTCTTGGTTGGGGCCATATTTAGAATACGGGCCGCGGAGAGCGAAGCGAAACCCAAAATGATATAGGCAATGTGCTTCTAGCCATCATAGATCGAACCATATCCAATAGAGTTTGATTCCTCCTTTCGGACACACCATTGTGTTGTGGTGTTCCGGGTGGAGTAAGTTGTGAGATGATCCCACAACTTCTAAGATAAACTTGGAAAGCATCACTTAGGTATTCACCTCCTTTATCCGAACGAAGTACTTTGATGGTTTTATCGAGTTGATTTTGTACTTCATTTTGGAAGACTTTGAACGTTTCAAAGGCTTCATCTTTGTGTCTTAGCAAGTACACATACCCATAACGACTATTGTCGTCGATAAAGGTAATGAAGTATCATTCACCATTCCTTGTCGTTGCCTTAAAAGGACCACATACATCTGAATGTATGATACCTAATAAGTCTTTTGCCTTTTCGTTTGTTCCACTAAAGGGGTCCTCGGTCATCTTTCCTAGTAAACAAGACTCACACTTATCAAATGAATCATCTTCACTTGATTCCAAAAGACCATTCTTTTAAAGTGTATGTATGTGATCTTTGTTTATACGACCAAGGCGACAATGCAAAAGATAAATCTTACTCAAATCCATTTTGAGTTTCTTGGTGCTTGATTGGTACAACATGTTATCAAAGGATGTGTTATCATGAACTAATTCATAAATGCCATTAGACGGCATTGCTTTAAAATAAAAGACATTATTCATGAAAACACGAATACCATTGTCTACAAACATAAAATCAAAACCACATTGTCTTAACAAAGAAACAGAGATAATGTTCCTAGTCAAATTAGGAGCATACAAAACATCTTTCAAAATAACTTCCAAACCATTTGGAAGCTTCAATGTGTAGTCTCCTCGGGCTTCGACAACAACCTTTGCTCCGTTGCCCATGAAGAGACTAATATCTCCTTTCTTAAATCCTTCATTTCCCTTGAACCCCTGCAATAAATTGCAAATATGAGTTCCACATCCGGTATCCAATACCCATGTGTTAGAGGAAATAATATTAAGATCTACATGAATCACGAAAGTGGTACCCGAGGTTTGCCCCGCATCCCTCTTAGCTTTCAACACTTTGAGACGGGTTGGACAATTCCTCATCCAATGCCCAATCTCCCTACATCCAAAGCATGGATCCTCCAAGCTAACCTTTAGCTTCATTGGTTTGGGTGGTTCCACTTTATCCTTTCCCTTGAACTTACCCATGTGTTTTCCCTTGCCTTTGGCAACCTTTGCCTTAGGTTCCGGGTGATGCCTCTTCCTATTGCCTCCCTCGTTGATCGTGAGAACGGGTAAAACCTTTTTACCCATTCCCGTCTCGGCCGTCTTGAGCATTACGTGAAGCTCACCAATTCTCTTGTCCCACCCATTCATGTTATAACTCATAACAAATGTCTCAAACCTCTTTGTTAGCCCATTTAGGATCAAATCTGTGGCTAACTCCTTTGAGACAGGACAATTAAGGTGCTCAAGACGATCAATGTGGCTTTTCATCTTAAGTACATAAGATGAGACCGATTGGGTTTCTTCCATACGACATGCATGAAGCGCTCGAACTGTTTCGAAGCGTTCCACCCTAGCTTGTGTAAGGAACATTTCCTTAAGTTGGGTGATCATGTCGTTTGCCCCTTGAAGTTCAAAATCCTTTTGAATCTCGAGAATCATAGTTCCCAACATGAGGCAAGAAACTTGCACCGAATCCTCATTGTGCTTAACCCAATCGTTATGGTCCTGGACATCATCAACACTAGGTTCATCGGGAATAGGATCCTCTAATACGTAGTATTTCTTTTCTTGCTTGAGAACGATTCTCAAGTTTCGATACCAATCCATAAAGTTGGTATAGTTTAGACGATCCTTATCGAGAATAGATCTTAGTGATAGGTTATTAACGGGTGGTATAATAACGTTAGGTGGATTGTTGATTGCGGCCATCTAAAAATATAACAAAGCTCAATTTTAGTATTTTCGATATCAATAATTTTAATCGTTAATACCCTTTATGTCTCCAAGACAATTAATGATTAAAATCTAGAATCCAACGTTACATTCAAATAGTAGTTAGGTGACCTTTATCCTACTATTTAAATTAACAAGGTAGTCAACGTTTGACAATTGCAACCCTTTGCAACTTCTAGTTTTATGGGATCGGATAAACATCTTATGTTTAGTCGGCATGTTTAATCCCATCAACACCATTGTACGCCATGCTTCGGTGACCCTATTCACATGGTTTCCAATTTAAGTCGTCCTACTTATACACACATATGAGTTTACACATACAAGCGGTTAGGTAACCTTTATCCCATAAATATGGTAAACCCACCTCAAACTCACAAGTTTCCTCCAATGCGATTAGGTGACCTTTATTCCACATCGAGTTCCCAAGTGATTCGAGTGTTGTATAAAAGGATGGTGTTCAACTTATTTCATAAAAGGGTTTTTTAGTTTTCTAAATTCTAGATTGAAAAACTTTTTATGTACCTTTCATTTGCATGCATTCTGTAACATCCAGCCTCTCGCACCACCAATAATGTCCGCTTTGCCCACGAAGAGCTCACGGATTTGTTTTTGGTTGCCCAGGTGGAGACTTCCCAGGAGGTCACCCATCCTGCTACTACTCCCACCTGAGCACGCTTAACTGTGGAGCTCTCCTCCCGTCCACTACCATTAAGCCCAAAACGCGTTGGTGATTTAAGAGGCAGGACATTCACTTATGAACCAAGGATCTCTCTTGTCCACGACCGATGTGGGGTTTGCCTAGGGTGTTACAAACACCCCCCCCCCCCCTTTGGACTCATCGTCCTCGATGAGGTTTGCCCCACCATCCAATCTAGGATGTGGGATTCTTCTAAGGTGTACCTCGCGACACCCCTAGGGACTCACCGTCTCTGATGAGGTTTGCCCCACCATCCCGAACGGCACAAGAGTGGCTCTGATACCACTTGTAAGACTCCAAATCCCGGGAATCCTACAGTTGGTATTCATACAAAATGTTTAGAAAAATAGTTAACCCAAAAACAGTTTATTACATTAAAATGACCAATTCAGAGTATAATTCAGCGGGAAGTCATAATTAATAAAACAAGTTCCCGAAAACCCAGGAATTATGCACAAAACCAAATTGAATTGTATTTAATAAAACGTTAAAAGAAAATTGTTTATTATTATTAAAACTCCCGACTAAGCATGCCCTTCACCGTCCAAGTAGCTCCGTGCACGTCCAAGCGGTATTGCATCCATCTCCTAACATGAAACTCGCACTAACATGAACACAAAGTCAGCTTGAGCTGAGTGAGTTCAAATTTTAATAAATGACATCTATAATAATAATCATAATAGTCATCCCGAGAGTTTTAAAATAAACGGGATATAATGGTTAGGCCAAATAAACGGGATATAACAGTTAGGCCATCATCAACAATAAGAAATCTTCCTTATAAAAGTGTATAAACATCTTTATAATTATATATAAACATCCTTATAATTATATATAAGCATCCTTATAATTATATCCCTACATATATATCATCCAAGTAATAACATCAAGGTCGAGCACACGTACAACCCAAACACGTAACATCTCATCCAAGTAATAACATCCGGGTCAAGCACACGTACAACCCAAACACGTAACATCTCATCCAACGTATGCAAACACAAAGTAGGCATACGTAACATCCGTAGTCGATAACGACTACTAAATATCGCCAAATATTGGCCATACAATAATACATACATACATACATACATACATACGATAATATCATCTCAAGGCCTACCCTAAACAAGTAAGCCCATCCAAAATAATTTAAACAATTCATCAAGCAAAATCGCTTAGGTGTGCATGCTAGCCCAAAATCTTTAAATGAGTAAAAAGGGGCATCATGAACTCACCTAACACAAGGCACGAGTTCACCATGAGCTAGAGAACCCTAAGTATTCCCAAAACTCAAACACCTGTCGGTTTACATTCAAACATTACTAATGACATCAAAAGGACTCGAACCCTGGCAAGCCAGAGTCATCCCTCATATCTCCCATATAAATTGGATGTGGCTCAATGGTAGAGCACTCACTTTACTAGTGAGAGGTAGGGGGTTCAAACCTCACTATCACCAATTTATATGGGAGATATGAGGGATGACTCTGGCTTGCCAGGGTTCAAGTCCTTTTGATATCATTAGTAATGTTTGAATCTAAACTGAAAGGTATTTGAGTTTTGGGAATACATAGGGTTCTCTAGCTCGTGGTGAACTCGTGCCTTGTGTTAGGTGAGTTCATGATGCCCCTTTTTACTCATTTAAAGATTTTGGGCTAGCATTCACACCTAAGCGATTTTGCTTGATGAATTGTTTAAATTCTTTTGGATGGGCTTACTTGTTTAGGGTAGGTCTTGAGATGATATTATCGTATGTATGTATGTATGTATTATTGTATGGCTAATATTTTGCGATGTTTAGTAGTCGTTATCGACTACGGATGTTACGTATGCCTACTTTGTGTTTGCATACGTTGGATGAGATGTTACGTGTTTGGGTTGTACGTGTGCTCGACCATGATGTTATTACTTGGATGAGATGTTACGTGTTTGGGTTATATGTGTGCTCGACCCTAATGTTATTACTTGGATGATATATATATAGGGATATAATTATAAGGATGTTTACATATAATTATAAGGATGTTTATATATAACTATAAGGATGTTTATATATAATTATAAAGATGTTTATACACTTTTATAAGGAAGATTTCTTATTGTTGATGATGGCCTAACTGTTATATCCCGTTTATTTGGCCTAACCATTATATCCCGTTTATTTTAAAACTCTCAGGATGACTATTATGATTATTATTATTATAGATGTCATTTATTAAAACTTGAACTCACTCAGCTCAAGCTGACTTTGTGTTCATGTTAGTGTGAGTTTCAGGTTAGGAGATGGATGCAATACCGCTTGGACGTGCACGGAGCTACTTGGACGGTGAAGGGCATGCTTAGTCGGGAGTTTTAATAATAATAAACATTTTTATTTTAATGTTTTATTAAATACAATTCAATTTGGTTTTGTGCATAATTCCCGGGTTTTCGGGAACTTGTTTTATTAATTATGAATTTCCGCTGAATTATACTCTGAATTGGTCATTTTAATGTAATAAACTGTTTTTGGGTTAAGTATTTTTCTAAACATTTTGTATGAATACCAACTGTAGGATTCCCAGGATTTGGGGTCTTACACATTCAAATGTATGGTACTTAGTTGAAAAACCCATTTTCAAAGTTCCTATTAATAAAACCCCATTTTATTGTGAAATCATTAGCCTTTAATAATACCAATTTTATTACCTAATGATTTCTAAGGAACCAATTTTATGCTAGTTGTTGATTTTAAGTTGTTAGCAAACCACATTGCAATAACACAAACAAAAGTAAATCAACCATGCAAGCATAAAACATACAACCACAAGTTCATAACCATAGCCTCCTAATATTGACCACACTTGTTGACCGAAGGCAAGTGTGTCAAAAAGTCTCTCCTAAGGGACCCAAAAGGACATGAGCTTGTGTCGGTGAACTCCCACTTGATCCCGCATCCAAATGCTCCAAGTGTTCACCCCCATGTTGTAGTCTCCATCATTTTATTTGGGTTTCCTTCCTTGCATCTTATTTTATAAAAAATATATCCTAATACATTTTTTTTTCTAGTAAAAGAAATGCACCTAATCTACTTATTATAACAAGCCAATTGAAATGAATAAATAGATTACACAACCCAAATAAATTACAACCATATCGAATGAATAAATAACACAACACAAGCATTCAACCAAACACAAGGCCATGGCTAGGCTATGAACATCTATTACGCATCCAAATATGCAATAACACAATGACCCAAAAATGGTTCTCCTTTCCCTAAAACTTTCGGCCCAAACTTGACAAAACCGAAAGTTTTGGGTTTTGTCCAAACAACACAATCAATCATCCAAATGACATAGTTTTTCATGATTACCACATGCATGTAAAGTATAATCTTGAAAAACCATGGGGTAACCAAAACCCCCAAAATTTTCGGCCATATGGTAAAACCCCACCATAAACCCGAAAATCTTTGGGTCTAATGAAGCATGCATCTGTATAAGCGGCTCTCTGATACCATTGTTAGGTTTTAACAAGATTATCAAAATCATAAAATCCCAATTTTATGAAAAACGCAGCGGAAATTTGTTTTAAATCTTGTTAGTTTATAGTGTATAAGACCAATTATGCACATGCAAAACCTAAGCCCAGATCCAAATACGAATACATACTATCAAACACATGCATGTCACTATAAGTCCACGCATATCAAGACTACCTTTCAAGATGACAAATCCGGGTGAAGGAGAGGATGGTAAGGAGAAAAGAACTTCAATAGGAAGTTCCTCAAACTTGCATACCCCAAGCCTCCGACAATACACCTTGATTAGCTAGGATTTCACACTTGAAAGCACCCCTTCCTTTGCTCCTTCCTTTGGCCAAAAACCCAAAAGAGAAAAGGAAGAGTTGAGAGTGTTTTGTGTCTTGTGTAGTCTATTATTTGTGAGAGATAGAGAGAGATGAAAGAGTTATGAAAGGCACCACCCAATGCAACCAATCAACCCTCTTGCATGTACCCACTAAGTTAGATTAAATAATAAAATAAGAGAAGAGGGAGAGAGGGGGGGGGGGGCGGCCAACCTCCTTCCTTTCTTGTTTTTATTATTTTTCATACTTTCCATATATATATGTACCTTGCATTGTGTCATACACAATGCTTTGTGTTATACACACTTATATTGTGTCATACACAATAATAACACATTATAGGTAACATGCTTAATATATTGTTACTTAACCCTCTTAAACAACAATATGGAATGCTTTCTCTCAAAGTATAAATCACCCATATGATTTATTTATTTCACAAGTACATTTTATTTGGAAACCCCTTTCCAAATAACTCAAGTGTTAATATTCATTTGTTATGATCATATCATAAATAAACAAATATTATTGGTGTTTGTCTAGCTTGTTATTGTATATGACCCGACTTGGATCATGACGTACTAGTCACATCAATAATAATATGTGTCTTGGGTATACCGGGTCCAACAGTATGATCATACTTATTGAGGCTACCACGTGCAAGTAAATTCGAGCAAGTAATCAAGTAACACACAAGTCCATTTAGTGAATTGTAGTTTGTAATCGAAATCGTAATACTTGAATTTTTGTAGGATACATATGCTACCCCCAAAATATGAAAACGTTTAAAAAGGGGTTGTGAGAAACTCACCTTAGGAAATCGATAAATAAGGAGAACTCAAAAGTGTTGAAGATGGCAAACAACCGAATGCGTCACGAAAGCCGAAACGAGCGATCCGTACTAACTAGATTAGGTAAAAACGAGATTTAATCGATAATCGTACAGGATTGTGTTATTCTATAACTTGCAAGGAATATTTTATATTATATATATATATATATATATATATATATATATATATTATAATATTATTATTTATGCTTTAACGACACTTGGTTATTAATACGATTTAAGTATTTTAATGGCGAGAATATGAAGTTTACACCTTCGAAAAGCTTGAACTATTATTTATAAGTCATAATTATAATTATTGCATTGACGAAACGATTTTTAGAAAAATTAAGGTTCACGTTACGTTTAATAAACGATTTTTAATAATGGTTTACGAAAATGGGAAACTTGGTTTTTAAATGTAAAATGGTGAGATATATTTTATAGTTAATTTACATAATTTTTATTTAACTTAAAAAGGTTTTTATAAATTTATTTTGATTTTTAATTGATTAAAAATGATTAATTAACTAATTATAAGAAACAGAAAAAAATAATAAATAAAAAAAATAGTATGATTGACCCGGGTTTGAAACCCGGGTCTTGGTGGTGTAAGGCCCGTGTGTTATCCAACTGCTCTGGGTGAGACATTCGTTAGGTTCTGGTTTTAAATATATATATATATATATATATATACTAACAGGTTTTGATTAATAGTATTAATAATAATAATAATATGTAAACAGTTTATAAAAAAAAGATATGCGTGACCCGGGTTTCAAACCAGGGTCTGTTTTCTGTAAATCAATGAACTAACTATCTGAGCTATGTGTTATATTCGTTATAGGTATGAAAATCATTATATATATATATATATAATAACAGAATTCATCTTCTTCATCTCAAGAACCCTAATTTCAATTGTTGATTTCTGTTCATTGTTTGGTAAAATTTCTTTAGGGGTTTCGTTTGTTGTTGTAACGACATTAATAAACACATTTCAATTACCTTAAAACGTCAAGATTTGACAGAGAATGAGACCTCGCCGGAGACGGACTTTGGCCGAAATATTATGGTTATTTGAGAGATAATTAGAGAGAATAAGAGGTGTGAGCGAGTTGTATATGGTCTAAAGCACCTATTTATACTAGTAGAGGGAGCGTGTACGCGTTAATTAGATTAATTTGATTATCCGGATTTTCCGGCGAACTTTACGAGATTGATAAGGTTGTTATAATACAATTAACGAGTTGGTTAGAGTTTAATATCATGGTCTAAAGTCGTTACATGGATTAGATTGGTCAAAGACGAGTTTTACGGGCGTAATTTGATGGTGCCGGCGCCGTTTCCGGTGGCTGGAACCCAGGTCGGAAACCGTGGGTAATTAGGGGGGGTGTTGGCTGGGTATAATATATATTAATTTAAATAGATTTTATAATTATGGCCCCTCTAGTATCATTTTTGTTTTAAAACCAAATATACATCTTATTTTAAATTTAATTTACGCAAGCAACCCTTGTAGTTTCATGTAAGATTTAATACAGAGTTTAAATAAAATTACGTTTTAAACCGTGAACTTTGATATGTATTAGAAGATGTATAAATGTTTAAACATTCGGATAAAAGTATATTATACTCGAATAGTTTACGAATCGAATTGTTATAAGCTTTAATGAACAGTTTAATCCCAGAGTTTTGTTAATTGAATAAAACAAATAGAAAATGAACGAACGATAGACCAAAATAATCGGAAATATTATGAGTGACGAACAAGAATACGTTCAACGATGCAGCGAGTCGGTTTAACGAATACGGGTACAAATTCTAATGACAATTAACGAATGTCACATAAATACATGAAACGAACTTGAGAAACATATATATATATATATATATATATATATATATATATATATATGTATAAACAAAACCGAAAATTTTAAAATGGTTGGGTTTTCAGGTTCAAAAAGGAACGAATGTTACATATCTACTAATAATTCGGTTTAAATCAAGTTACTACTCTGAATGAATAACTAAGTTAACAATAATTATGCTAATTGTGTTATTGAAGTAATCAAGTCAAGACACACTCTTCTTATCTCAGGTTAAAGGCTTTTCTTTTCCGGGTCAGGTCTTTTGGGTTTCATTTAATCGGGAATCGGGTCACATCGGGTCAGGTTCGGTAGCTGGGAGTATGATTAAAAAACATAGCCCTATTAGAATGGTTCTATTTGTTTATCATGCAATAGCTAGAATCTTAGTAAAACCTCATATTTTGTGTTTCAGTAACTTATTTGACCGTTCTAGATTTTATGTTGTGCATATTTTGCAGACTATTACATAGATCTTAAGATACCTTTTAAAACATAACAAACATAACTAAATTGAGAGATAAAGAGAGAAAAGTACCTATTGCAGATTGTATCGATGAACACAGGGACATCAATTGCTTCGATTTGCACAAGAACTCTTTGATTTTGGTGTTCTATTTGCTTCAAAGGGAATGAAGACAACAGAGAGGGCCGATGATTTTCTTCAAAGGGAATTAATTGCCTTCTATTTGCTTTGATTTCTTCTATTTGCTTAAAGATGGTAGATGAATCTTAGAAAGATGAGCGGGAAA
>NW_027502943.1:0-48781 GCF_021521415.1 Bidens hawaiensis
TTTTCTTGCTTGCTTGCTAAACAAGGTGGTGGTGGTGATGATGATGTGTAGGAAATGTCCTTTAAGAGTCATTCTCCCCCCCCCCCCCCCTCCCTCATGTCAGTTTCATGAACCGAATTGCTATGGATTATTGATAAGGGGCAACCCAAGTAGCTAGGTATAAGGAACACAATTTGAAGACGAATTGTGCCATGAACACCTTTATTCACTTAATTTAAATATTAATGAATAATCTTATTTGAACTGGACAACTTGTTTGATAACCTTCTACACAACCACTCAAATGAATTGACTCGATAGACTAACCTAACATGACGTCATAAGAACGTGGATCACAAGAAGACAAAAGGAATATTTCTATTGTCCAATAGGAATTAAGGATGTTGTTATCAATCGGGTTGGCCGTTTCACTAGGTATTGGGACCGGTGACGATAGCAATGACATCAACCCTAATTCCTCTACTATTAATAGGAAGATAGCGAAAGACTTAAGTACGTTTTCACTCTCATTCTCACTCATACTAAAACTTCGGTACTTATATTAAGATCAAGAGCCAAGTACCGATTATCAATTTGTAAATGCAATAATTATATACGTTATATAATTGTCTACTAATTTTAGTCCATTACTCATTAATAATTTGTGTCCACTTGTCAATAATAAATTTTATATTGTTAAAATAGCTCATAGCTTAAACCTCATAAAAAAACAGGTGACAAAAACTAACTCAAAATTATCCTATATAGAAACCGTTTCCACCCAAGGTCGGTTCAGCTCATTTAAAAACCTTGGGTGGACTCGTTCAGCTCCAAAGACATCTTATACCCGACCCATTTGTGTAGCAATCCGGGTTAAAGAAAAAGAAAGAATAGTGGCAGTAGTGTATGTGGCGCCAAGTGCTCCAAACTGATTTTCTAACGATAACGCCAATGGCCATAACCGATTAATCTCCGATCCAGCAAACAAACAAACCCTAATTAAATCAAGTCAAATCAATGGCGGTTTATTGCAACTTCAACACCACCGATCTCACATCATTAACCCTAACCAAATGCCCCAAATTTAACTCCAAAACATCATCATCGTCATCTTCTCTGTCAGTCCATAAATGTTCACCGTTTGTTGTCCGATCAATCGCTACTTCCAGTGAGGACGGCGGATCAGTTGGCGGTGAGAAGAAGAAGAAGAGACTGTCGGAGCAGTCGTCATGGAGACGAAGGACGCCGAAGGAAATGATTACTTGTATAGGCTTGGTAAAGAGTCCGATAACTTGAATATAACCGTTGGTGCTAGGGCTGGTGTTGTCGATGACCTATTCACCGGAAACTTCCTCGGCAAGGACTGTACGTCGTCGTCGTTTCTGTTTTATGCATTTAGTAATGTATGAAATTCAGTGTTTGATTTGTCTATTACTTGTGCTATTTTACTAATTGTGCTTTGAGATTATAAAATTAGGGCTGGATTAGTGTTTATTGTCAGTTTAGCGATACAATCGATGAATTTGAATTCCTAGACATAAAATGTATGAAGGAAGCATCAATTTTAGGTGAAAAGACATTAATGTATAAATGAAATATGTTCTAGCAAACCATAGAGACACTTTGAGGAGAAATCTTATACTTAGAGCTCCAGAACAACAAACCTTCACAAACTGCCACATGAGCTCCACCTCGGACTCTAAACTTCCTTCACAAACACCTATTTTCTTCCACAACAACAAACCCCATTAAAAATATTAAAATTATATAGTGTATGTATAATATTGTTTGTGTGTGTGTGGAGCCAACACTCTCATCCGTCAGAGGTCTGCAGGCCCGGACCTTTACCGGATGAACTTTCTCCACATCAATGCTTGTCTGGCTACTTCTTGTTCGCTCAAGCCACATCAGACGAATGACAATTGCAAACTTGCGGCTGATGATGCTCTTATATGTTATAGTACTATATGGCAAATTCTACCAAAAATTAAAAAAAATTTAAATTATGTCTAAAACTTTTGAAATTCGTTATCCAAGATTTTGCATGTTTGAAGGAAGATATATTGTGATTGTGATTATCTCCAATTTTACTAGCTTAATATGTTAAGAGCAAAATAAAATAAATTATTTGTCTAAGATAATGTATGCTTCATATTCACAATGGTCCATTAATAATAATTTTACTATTGTGGCACTGCAGCTGATATTGTGTTTGATTATCGTCAAAAAGTAACGAGGTCGTTTGAGTATCTCCAGGGTGATTATTACATTGCTCCAGCTTTCATGGTATATATGTTTAAACAGTGAACAAATGCTGGCAATCATCACATGTATGATTAACGTTTTGCCATTTGTTTTATTTCTCAGGATAAAGTTGGTAAGTTCTGTTGATCTAGTGATATTCAAGACGCTGAATGTTTCACTCGAAAACCACTGTAACATTAATATTAAATACTCTTATGGTTTTTGGTACTTAACGAACATTGTCAACATCAAGTTACATTCAGACATACTGTTATCTTCTTAATGATACTTTTCTGATCAAAAATTCTTGGTTCTCATGGTTTTTCTGCTTATGTATTTACTTGTGCAGTGGTCCACATTGTGAAGAACTATCTTGCGCATCTTCTTAATACCAATGTTCCATTGATTCTAGGTAAATATCCTTTAAAGTTCTATTCTAAGAGAGAATGTATTAGAAAAATGATCATGACAGGTTCGTTTTTATTAGAGGTGCAATTTTGACCTGTTAATTATTAATGTGTTGATTTAGGTTGCCTTATGTTTGATTCCTTTCATGTCACGCTTATCATGCTATTAGATGTAGCATACATTTTAATTATCTGTAAAAGCTGTTATACAGTCTTTTATATAAAAAGTTGTGTTTCTTTTAACAGGCATTTGGGGAGGAAAAGGGCAAGGAAAAACATTTCAAACTGAACTTATATTTCAGGCTATGGGAATTTTGCCTGTGATCATGTCTGCTGGAGAGTTGGAATCAGAGAGAGCTGGTAAGATGTGTTTAGTAAATAATTAATGTGTGAACTATGATTACAAAAAGAATATTGTTAGAATTACAATCTGAATCTTTGAAAAAAATGATTTACTAAGATGGATGCATTTGTTTTTGAACGGCAAGGTAGATGCATTAATGCATTACAATTGTGACACAATTACTTATGAATGAGTCAAGCGAGGATGCTTTTTTTGTTATTTTCTGGTAAAAAAATGTAGTTGATACACATTTTGTCTAATTAAACTCACGTATTTTGTATTTTATCCGATCGAGAGCGTGTGTTTTTGTAAACTTGTGAGTTGTGAACACATTTGTTCCAATTATACAGGAGAACCAGGAAGACTGATACGTGATCGGTATCGTACCGCATCTCAAGTGGTTCAAAATCAGGTTAGAAGCTTGACCTCTTTTTCTTTTTTAACTTTTTTAATATTTTTATTTATCCATGTGCTTGTACTTTATTTTATATTTGCCACTTATATACTTTGACTGGGTTGACCTCATTATTTTGCCCAAGTTTCTAAATGTTTGATAAATAGTCATTGTGTCAAGTATGATTACAAAAATTACAATATTTAATTAAGATTTAGGAAGTTATATGCATTAGAATTACCTTTTTAGACAATTGACCCGTTTCCTTTTGGTTTCTTTAGGGGAAAATGAGCTGTTTGATGATCAATGATATCGATGCAGGTCTTGGTAGATTTGGTGAGCTACAGTTTAAATTGGATTGCAAAATCTGATTGGATTAAAACTATCGTGTCACGTTTTAGCTCGCCTCTGATGGATTCAATACTTAAATTATGCTGATCAGTTGATCATCTCTCCTGACTCTCCATACTATCTATGTTTTTTAACCAATCCACATTTCAGTTCATAGATCATAATGTTAGTAAATCTTATAAATCAATAGTTATATTCATTTAATTGTTGTTCAGGAAACACTCAGATGACTGTCAACAATCAAATAGTTGTTGGCACGCTGATGAATTTGTCAGATAATCCTACCAGAGTTAGCATTGGACAAGATTGGCGGGACACAGATATTACAAACAGAATTCCTATTATTGTTACGGGAAATGATTTTTCAACATTATATGCTCCCCTGGTTCGTGATGGGCGGATGGACAAGTTCTACTGGTGCAGTTATTTCTTTTTAATTTAACCTTTTCTTTTAATGTTATTATGTTTAAGTTATAACATTGCCAACTTCAAGCTCTCATTGTGATACGGGTCCAGTTCAGCCAAAACACTTTTTCTATCCAAAAAATTACCCATTTTTTATCTGGAAGACTGGAACACATTTACTTTTGCCTAATCTTTTACCAAAACATTTGTATAAATAATTAGTGTTTAATATGAATACAAAAGTTGTAATATCAGCTATAATTACATGTTTGGCCCACTAGATTTCTGAGATAAAAGTCATAAAACATAACCCAAATTGACCATTTGTAAGTGAAAACGAATGCTATGTGATGTTAATTTTATCAATGCTCTAGTTAGCAGTTTATTTACCTGTTTGATGCAGTTATAAGCTATCTATTCTTCAAGAGTTTTCTTAAAAATGTTGTTTATGGAGCAGGCAGCCTACGCTTGACGATATCATAAATATTGTGAACAGAATGTATGAGAAAGATGGTTTATCAAAGAATGATGTTGAAAACATAGTGAAAACATTTCCTAATCAAGGTATATGTTACATTATCATTCTGTATTTATTTGACATCCATACATCATTTTCCTTCTCATTACTCATTTTTGCATGCTTTGATGTTGCAATGCAATGTAGAAGTTACATCACACATGCATTTTAATCTTACCTTTAATAGTTTCTTGTAAACGAGATCCCAACTGAATCAAATTCCCTGTACGAAGATAACAATTATCAATGTAGGTGGCATAATGGGAGGGTAGTGCAGATTGGTTATCGGGCCAAAACAGTTTGGGTCAAACAGGAATAGTCATAGTCATGGAAACAGATTGATAGGGTTGACTGGCAGAGTGCAGACACTCTACCTGTCCATTTCTTTTTTGAATTTCATAAATAACTTCTCATAACCACCTTCTATGTGTTTGGTAATTAGCAGTCAAGAAACCAATTTTTGTAGTTCATGATTAATAATCCTTTCGTTTTAATCCGGTTACAAATTAATTTTCAATTGTCAACCAAAGCATTTGCCTTAGAGTAATAAGCCAAATTTTTAAATAAAACTATTTAGGAGGTTGTAAACAGTTGAGTATACTTTTGACGACTTTTAAATAGGTTGACATGTTTCCTTTTAACCAATTCTGATCCACAAAATACGTATATTATATGACATGCATTATATTATTTCTATTGGCAGCCTTGGACTTTTATGGAGCCCTTAGGTCCCGAACATATGACAGCTCGATCTTGAAGGTAGTTACTATGCTCCCCCTATTAATTGAGTGGCCTATGGCCTATACATACATTATTCCTTTTTCTTTTAAATTAAAACAATGGTATTTATAAAATATAAGAAATGAAAATCCAAAAAGCATGTGCTCATGTGCTGTGTGCCGGTTGGCCCCACCCGACCAAAATCTGTTCTAACCGTTCCCAACTTAACAGACAACCTGCCCGGTTTTCCACCTCTACACCACTGTAATTAATTACAGAAGTAATTTTGACACTCAATTTAATTTTGTAGTGGGTTAATGATATTGGTGGTCCTGAAACTATTGGAAGAAAACTCCTCAGGCGAAAAAAGGACGAAAATCTCCCTGTGTTTGTACCCCCAAAGGTAATATGTGAAAAGTTTTGTAATTTTGTTACCTGATTCAGTTAGTATTTATGTTGCTTGTTTCATATTATAAATGCTGAAAAAGAAGAAAAGAAATTAGATTATGTGGTTTGGTTGAAACGTAACTGTCCTAAGTTAATTAACACTTTAGTTTCATTTCAAAGTATTAGATTAGACTCAGTTAGTGTGTAATACAACTAATTACAACATTATTCAATATCAGCGCATGACTTTTAAAATATGCATTCAAACAACCCCATACTCAAGATTATTTTGTGTCCTTCAAATTCTTTATTTTTTTGCTATTTAGTTCTCAATTTTTAAAAATGTTGGATTTCAACTGTGTAATTTGACTTGATTATTCAGCAAACGGTGGAATCTTTACTTGAATCCGGGTATTCACTCATCAAAGAACAGCAGTTGATAATGGAAAGTAAACTTTCAAAGGAGTACATGAAGAACATGGATGATTAGCAATCACAAGCTGTAGTAAACATTGACTACAGGTGACAGTTCTGACCCGTTTAGTCATCAATTAATCGATTTCTGTTCTGTTTTATCCCAATTGGGTGATATTTATCAAATGCTTGTGGGTCAACCAGTTCCTGTTTTGACCCGTTAACTGTAAATCTTGCCACCTATGTTGTTGCTTAATTGCGATTCCATATGTTTGATTGTGTTTCCTTTTTCCAGGTCAATTTGATGCTGAACCAAGATGCAGCTGCAAACAAGGCACGTTTTCCTGTATAAATTTAATTTGAATTGTTGGAACACTGATTGGATCACCAACTTTTGTCAAATTTTGTATACTACTTAGAATTAGAGAATTTTCTGAAAAGTTTTGAAAATATATTTTGATTGGTCCTTATTTGAAATATTCAATAAGTTATATTATATGAGATCTGATTAACTTCACAATTCGTTTCACAACCAATAATACATACTGAAAACCGTGTAATGTCTTTGTACCTATTGCTTTGAATATGATACACAATATGGTTATGTACTGGTTATGTAGTTGTCTCTGTTTCTCTTCACTTACCTACGTATTTATCAAATCTGATATAATGGGGCACCCATCTCAGAGTCAATAATATATTGAGTATGTAGTGCATAAGTGTCATGTATACATTCAAAGTTACAATTAGATGGAAGAAAAGTATGTATTGAAGAGCCAAAAGAGAAAATATTCTTTTACTTTCGATTAGTTTTAACACAAAAGTATCTTTAGCAAACTTAATGTTTTTCTTCAAAAAAGTACATGAAAAAATCCATATGCTCTTTAATTTGGTACAAGTTGTGCTATATATTTTTTTAATGACGGTTTAAGTGCATCAAAATACATTACAAACATTAAAATACACTACAATGATCTAGAACTAGGGCTGTAAACGAAACGATCGAACACGAACAAGGCCTTGTTCATGTTCGTTCATTAAGAAAATATTGTGTTCACGAACGGTTCACGAACACTTACCGAACGAGATTTTATGTTCGTGTTCGTTCATTAAGATAATTAATGTGTTCACGAACACAAACGAACACAAATAAAATCGGTAGAGGATGAGAATAAGACCGATGTATTAATCAATGTGAATATTGAAAGCCTGTAAATGAATCGAATGAACACGAACAATAGCATATTTGTGTTCGTTCATTTAACTTTATAACTAATCAAACAAATATTTATGTTCATGTGCGTTTATTTAAAAATGGACATTTGTGTTCATTTATGTTCGTTTGTTTAAAATCTAAACAAACATAACTAAACAAAGATAAGCGAACATAAATAAATATATATGAACCAATGTGAATGAACACAAACAAACATAAACAGACTTAAATATGAAAACACATAAATGAACACAAATTATCAAATATAAAACCTTTAAGACATATCCAGATAATATTTAATTATTTTCTATTAATACATAAACGAACATAAACGAACGTTCATGAACATAAATGAACGAACGAAACATTTGTTTATGTTCGTTCATTTAATTAAACGAACACAAATTTTGTGTTTATGTTCGTTCGTTCATTAAATAAACGAACATAAACGAACTCCCGCCGAACGGTTCATGAACAGTTCATCGAACGTTCGGTTCGTTTACAGGCCTATCCATAACCCTCAAAAGATAGAATGCTATCAGCTATTTCAGCTTCTAACGGGATACTACTAGGAGAAGTAAAACTTTCTTGGATACCATGTGTAGTTGCTTTAAGCCAGCACTATCGGTTCCGTCTTTACGGCACAATCAAAAAGAAATATTTATAATCAAAGTAAAGTTGGAAGTTGTAAAGTGTTGGGTTTAAAAGTGAAAAAGTTTTTTTTTTTTTTTGACAAATTTGTAAAAGTCTGAATATTTGTGGAATTTTCAAAAAATAAAAATAAAAAAATCACATAATATGATAAAAAAAGAAAAAGAAAAAAAAAGAATTCAGATATTAAGTCTATTACGCTTGTACATCCTGCATTGACGATTGTACATCTATTTATTTATCTAATTATCCAAATTGGTGAGAAGAAGTGGCGGGATTTTAGCAAACAAATTAACGTTCGAAGGGCGATCCGTTAGGTCCTCTCTTTCTCTTTCTCTTTCTCTCTCTAACAATTACTCTCTCTCTCTCTCTCTCCTCCGTCACGGGAAAGCAGAGAACACCATCATCGGTCTCGCCGTCGTCAATGTCATCCATCATCAATGCCTTTGTAAGCTTTTCCTTTATTTCATTTTATTATTATTATGCAAGTCCTATCAACTAATCATATCCATAACTATATCTATCAATGCAGCCCAAGGCCTTCATCTAGCTAACCTCTTATTCTGATTATCATGTAACTTACCAAAATCATCATGTTGTTTCTTTTATTCATTATATACGTACGTACAGTACGCTGTTTAGTTAATTAAATTATTATGTACGACTCGATCTCTCTGTAGAATATTTCGAATCCGTTTTGATGTTTGGTGCCATTTGTAAGCGATTGGTTAATATGAAGAAGTATCCTATTGGAGCTGAGCATTACGATCTGTATGAGGAGATTGGCCAAGGTGTTAGCGCCTCTGTTTATCGAGCCAGGTGCCTCGATAACGATGAGATTGTTGCTATCAAAGTTCTAGATTTCGAACGTGGAAATTGTGATCTGGTATTTATTATTTATATATCCTAATTTGATTAATATGCAATTGTTTTAATATTGTTTGTTCAATTGTGTTTAGGTATAATAATATATTTTATTGATTTGGCTGTTTGCAAGATTCAACTCATAGGATTCATAAGATTTAATTACAAGGAAAATACAAAAATATCAGCATTAAATTACAAATTGTTAGGTCTACTGCTGTTCTGTAGATGGTTTATGCTTTTTAATTGATAGTTCGATTATTGTTTTTTCATGTATTGTATATTGTAGAAAATGTTAAACTTTCAGTCTTAATAACATAACTCTTAACTCATATAGCTAGCTGAAACTAGAAACCTCTGTTGCACATTTAGAAAGGAATACCCAGTTAATGATGTATTGGTTAATTGTTTATTATTGTTGCTCATTTGTTTATCTGTATCCAGAACAATGTATCGCGTGAGGCTCAAACAATGATTCTGGTTGACCATCCAAATGTTCTTAAATCAAATTGTTCTTTTGTAAATGACCATAACCTATGGGTTATTATGCCTTTTATGGCCGGCGGTTCTTGTCTCCATATGTTGAAGGCCTCCTATCCTGAAGGTTTTGAAGAAGTTATTATTGCAACTATATTACGGGAGGTGTTAAAAGCGTTGGAGTATCTTCATCATCATGGGCACATCCATCGAGATGTTAAAGTGAGTTTTCATTCCCACAAAGTTCCAAAGTTTTTAATTTTGTATCAACTATGTTTTTTTTATCTGCATGTACAAGCTTCTCTTCTGTTAAGAGATATATTTACAAGTTAGTGCTTGTTAGTTTTGCATTGTTTTGATGTAATATGTTTGTTGGAAAATATTAGATCATAAATACAGTTGCACAAATATAGGTGCTCTCATGTGTAACATTGTACTCCTATATTCCTTTGGTTATGCAAAACTATAAAGTATACACGCATGAAAGCGTGATTACATTCTGTTTTATGCAAAACCTTTGTGACACGATTTATTTTTATAATATGACAGTTTTCATAATCAAAATTTAGAACTATGTTTAGTGTATGTCTGAATTTAAGTTTATCTTGGATTGTGTATAGGGAAAGTAAAGGGTATTTTCTAGTATGCTATTTCTATTTAGAATGAATATAAATTCTAATATGGTCAGTTTTTTCTGTTTTGATAGGCTGGAAACATTCTCATTAGCGACCAAGGTGCAATTAAGCTAGGTGATCTTGGTGTATCGGCTTGCTTATTTGATGCTGGTGATAGACAGCGTGCAAGGAATACATTTTGTGGGACACCATGCTGGTACTGTTTTTTCTACACTAGTAGTTCTTATTTTAATTTAAATTTATTAGCTGGAGCTTTTCAATTTTGCTAGGATGGCGCCTGAGGTTATGGAGCAATTGCATGGATATGATTTCAAGTCAGTAATTTTCCTTGACCACATCAATATCTTGTCTTTGTTCAAGAAACCCATAATAATGAAGTAACAATAAACTAGTCAGGAACATCAAAATGTGGTAATTATTCTCCTTGAAAATTTCTGCAGGGCTGATATATGGTCTTTCGGTATAACAGCTCTCGAGCTTGCTCACGGGCATGCTCCTTTCTCTAAATATCCCCCAATGAAGGTGCCTTCACTTTACACACACACACGCGCGCTATGCATTGCATTAATATGCATTCTTATGAGTTTACATGAAATAAAATACTTATAATATTGTAGGTTTTGCTAATGACCTTACAAAATGCACCTCCTGGTCTTGATTATGAGAGCGACAAGAAGTTCTCCAAGGTAACGTGCTATTTTCTGTAGACCCTTTTATTTGTAAATACATTTGACCCGTTTCTTGCTTTGTTTTCTGTTTAAAGTCTTTTAGGCAGATGACTGCAAGTTGCCTGGTTAAAGACCCTTCAAAGCGTCCTACTGCAACAAAGCTTTTGAAGCATTACTTTTTTAAACAAGCTAGATCAAATGATTTTATACAACGTAAGCTTTTGGAAGGCCTACTGACAATTGGTGATCGCCTTCAGGAAATCAAGGTTGGTGTATAAAATTTCTCTGAATTTTCTTTTGTGTTCTTATAATATATGCTTTTATTCTCTCCTTGAACTGTGATAATAAGTTGATTGTATAAAAACAGAGAAAAGATGAAGATATGCTTGCTCAAAAGAAAATTCCAGATGGGCAGAAGGAGGAAATTTCACAGGTAAGCTTTTGCATATGTAGCGAACACATATTTATTTTCTTATGTTTCTTTTAGGTGGGTCTGTGTATGAAGTATAATCTTGATTTTACATCTGAAAGGTTGTTTTGGTCCACTCGTAAAAGTTGGTCTTTCGTACAGAATACTATTAGAAAGAATGGTGGGAGATTTACAAAAATATTGGTGCGTTTTTCGTGTGTGATATATGATTCTGGGCCTACAATTGGTATCAGAGCCCAGAAGAGCCCAGAATCGTATATCACACACGAAAAAACACATCTATATTTCGTAGAAACTCCCACGATTCTTTTCTTATATTAATATGAACGCAAGACCACTAAACCCTTTGAACTTTCACAAGTGGACCAAAAAACCTTTCACATGTAAAATCAAGATTAAACTTCCAACAATTATTTTTTGGAAGAGAATGAAACTTGTTTTTAGACTCATATTTTAAGTAAAATCAAGATTAAACTAGTTTTTCCCCAAGCTAACCCAACTTACCTTATGTCTTTTTTTCTTTTCTTATATGAACTTATTAAACCCTTAAATTCTTGGTTCACTCATATAGCCTCTTTTACAATCAAGATTAATGCCTTCAGTCTGGATTGTTTTACTTCTTTTGGGCTCCTAGTTTTTTTTTTCTTTGGTTAGGTTCCCATTTATTCATAATTGTTGTTGAGGTAGATGAAGGTGAATGGATATAGTACTATTAATCAAGTTCTAAATAGTTATATATATAATTTTCCTCCAGAATGAATATAAAAGAGGGATCAGTGGTTGGAACTTTGACCTTGAAGATGTGAAAGCACAGGCTTCCTTGGTATGAAACTATAAATTCTTTACATAAATATGATCTGTCTTTATATCCTAATAGCCAACCTATGCAATAAAAGATCCAAGATGAGGACTGTGCACCTGAAAAATTTGGGAGATTCAATTCTTTCTCTGGGAGTGAAAGGAAGCTTCAGCATCAGTTGTCATCCGTGAGTGAGGCTTCAGAATCTGCTGAAGTTGTATGTCATATAGCCTGTTGATAAATTTTTATTTGGTTTGTATTTTGGCTTTAGAGTAATGGTCTTAAACACCTTGTAGGAAGGATCTGCTCCACTTGAATACTCTGCTTTGGGTTTCTCTATGTATGTCCAACTTCAAGTAAATTGCACTGTTTTACTTCAAATCATGATGCATGATCCAGAGGTGGAAAAATTGACCCATGTACTTATGATTGGGCTCAATTTGGGTTATGGTTTGTTTCTTACTACGGATCAACCTAAAAGTTTTAGCTCACAGAGAAACTGGTCAAACCGGGTCAAACAAGCTGAAAGTCTTCCACAATGGTTTTAATGTTACAGCCTCTTTAATCATTTTATTTTTAAAAAATTAGAGACTTCTTATCTACATGCATACCTCAATGGAGACAGAAATTTGAGTATTTAAAATTAGATTATTTTTGCCATAATGTATCTTTAAATTATATTTCAATAACTGAGTATTTGTATTTCATATTTAAGCCATGATGTTGTTTCTCAATCATATTTAGAGCATTTACTATTTATAGGATAAAACGGACGCAAAAACTGCTTCTCTTGCAAAGTATTATGTACTTAAAGTTGTTGCATTTAGTTAGCTTATATTTATCTCATTATTATCCTCTGGATTGGTTTATTTATTTATTTCTGTTTCTTTCATATGTTTAGAGGAAAAGCTGAAGATGAGTTAAGTGCTGCTAGTTCTTCCAACGGGCACATGGTTTCCCAGAGTTCTTCTCCTCGTGCTGCTAATTTAAGCGAGTTTAGTGGAAAACCATTTGATGGCATTCCTGCTCATTCTCATCATAGAGCAGCTTCTTCTGGATGTATTGGTTCATTTGATAGGTATAAAATTCACATAAATATAGCCAAAGTACTTTTGGTGTGGTTGGTTTGAAGGTTTGGCTTTGACTTTTGAGGGTATGGGTTTGATCTACTATGAGTATATTTGGCTTTATGGGTAGGCTGCATTTGAAATCTATACTCATTATCATTACATCTTGTCATCAAACCCATACTCATAGTGGTCATGTGCGCAAACCAAACTACACCTTTGTATCTTGATAACTGATCTAAACGGGCCAGGTTGACTTGAAACACCTTTTGTTTCGATATATAAATGTTTTGTGAATATTTAGTGTCATATATGGTTACAAATACCATATTATTTCAATAATAAACTACTTTATGCAAATCTTAAAGGATTCGTAGCAAGACATGTACACATTTTTACCTAAAAGTGTATATTTAGCTCATAAAACTTTCTAAACCTATCCAAACACTGGATTAGTATTGAAATAATATAATTTTCTAGTCTTATTTAATAATTTTGTATTGTTATTTAACGCTCTAGTTTTTTATAATAATCATAAAAATTTTGGACAAAACGTGTTTCAGGTTAACATGAACTGATTATACCTGCCGATTTAAATATTTTTTTTTTCTGTCAACTCTCTTGTCTTTGCTATTTTACAATTTTCTAGAGTCGCAAGCTGCAATGGCACACGATCATTTCACATAGACGATCATGTCTCTAACTCAGTTTCTAAAGGTTAGTAATAACATTGCTTAATACTCTCGGAAGCCTTTTCATTTTATCTTATTTCATTAATTATTGTATTTATGGCAAGGGTAGTTCTCTATTATTAACTAAAATAATGAAACAGCAGGTGTTCAACAGAGAGGGCGTTTTAAGGTTACATCCGGGAGTGCTGACATAAATAAGGTAATTCAGCTGTTTTATATTTGAACTTCATCTTTGAGATCTTTATGTTGAAAACCGCTATTTTTTTGCAGGCAACTGTACCTCCTATGTTACAGAAGAGTCACAGTATGCAGGTTTGTATATCTTTCATAAATTCACCCAAACTTTTTAGGGTTTTTGTAAGTGAAACCAAAAATGGTTACCCAAAACAGAACTCACACCAAGTTATGTTACATTTTCATGCAGTAACTCCCTTTGGTAAGTGAATACAGTACCCAGTGCACGTATTCAAACGGGTCAGTTTGAATGGGTCAAACGAGTTGAAAGGCACCCAAATTATATTTTTAATGCATTCTTGTTCTTTATAGGTAATAAGCAGCCAAAGTCACATAGGCCATCATACATCTGCGATGCCCCAAAATCATCTACCGTTACCCGCTCTGCAGTTTATTTTGCAGACAAATACTCTTCAGAGGGTATGTAACAGATACACATGTATTGAAATTTTAATGTTTGTCTTCGGGATCTTGTTTCACTCAAAAGTTAATTTTTTCTAAATGTTAAATTTGCAGGATTGCATTTTGAGTCTAATGAAGGCAAACTCCACTAGCGATTTTATAGGTTGGAGGGATACACATATGTGAATACATTTTATATTACTTTTGTTTCATTAATGTTTTTATTACTTGAGTGTTTTAACTATCTTTATTATAGATGGAGCCTCCTTACCAACACACATTCCCATATCAGATAAATCCATGGTATGTACACATGCAAATTCACTTATAACAATCTAATTCAACTATAAAAAGTAAACTAAAAGTTTTTGATGATGTTATTTTCTCATTCACAGCTGGATGCAGCAAGCAGCAATCGGGAAAAGGAATTACTAAATGAAATAACTTATTTACAATGGAGGTATGCACATGTTCATAGCGACCAATTTATTTTTATTGGAGTTATTTGACATAATATTTTATTTTCTATACATTTAGGCTCGCATGTGCACAAGAGGAGCTCCATAAATGTCGAGCTGAACATGTACAGGTTATTTTGCAACCCTGCCATGCCTATTCTTGAATTCCAATAAGCAGTGGAAAAACGAGAGTTTTAGGCGGGTTAGAAAACGTATTTGGCTTGAAACGGGTCAGGTTGGGTTAACTCAAAAGCAAGTATTTTACAACTCCGCTTAATACGTTACAAATGTGAACTTTAATGATGTGAGTAAAAAACTATTTAGGTGGTTAAAATTTTACACTTTGTGTAAACGAGTCGAGCTAAGCCCGAGCTCACCTAAGCACGAACTCGGCTCGTGTAATAAAAGAGAACTTGAACTCTACTTGGGCTCGGCTTGTTTGTTATTTACTTGATTTAGTTATTTTGTTTATGTACATTATAAATATTTTTTTTTATGTTTATAGTTACATAACATGTATTATTTGATTATATTTATCATAGTTAAAATTTATATAGTTAAAAGCTTGATAAGTGAAGCTTGGCTTCCATCTGGGCTTATAGCAATCCTTGAGTTGCTCACAAGCGGTTTGGCTCGTTTACACCTTTGATTCAACTCATTTGACCCGCTTCTTTTAAAGCCACCTTTTTAATTTTTATAAATTAAACTTTCTTGGAGATAAAACATAACATGAATCGACACATTTATAAGTAAACGGGTCAAACTTTCACCTCTCAATGGATTATATGTTTTTGGAAATATCAAGTTGTAACATGTCATCTGCAGGTATGAACTTTATTATTATACCTTCAGGTAACCCCCGGGACGGAAAACGAGACCTTTTTTTCTCCAAGAGCGGCTCCTGAATAAAAAGATCAAGTTATTTAAGTGTTTATATGTTTTTTCTTTCTTTCTTTCTTTCTATTTGTGCATAAATTGTTATGACCATTGTTCTATATGTGTACATGAATGCTCTTTATTTTGTTTTGACATAAAACTGAATTTGCCTTGTCTACTTAAATCCTGTCTTTATGTGATCATTGTTGTGGCGGTTTTGTTACATTCGCAAACTACAGTTACCATTGATGTCATTGTCGAACTCATAACACGTACATCGAATTAGAGGCGGCAAGACAGTGGGGTTGGGTAATGGCCTTGTGTTGAAACGGGTGTTCTTTGTAGAGCTGATTGATCATTTGATCAAAAGCAATTTCTGGTCTCTTTTGTACAATTTCAGGCTTCTTTTGACTGACGTTTTACCAGTTTGAGATAAAACACAAACCCAAATTAATGTGTTGATACATATGATTAAGGATACAAATTGCGTATACTGGTCTAGCCGTAAGTTGTGCGCTTGTTTGCATGAGAACAAACATACTTGAAAAGAACAATGCCATTGCTACGAGCTACAAATAGAAAGAAGAATACAAATAGAAGATATGATCATTTCTCAACCACTTTCTTGTGCGTCGAGTTTATCAAAAAGAGTGATTCACAACGGGTTTGGCTAAAGAAACATCATTGACACACTATGAGACATCACTAACGTGTCATACGGTCACTTGGCATGCAAAAAAGTCATATGGGTCGTATGTCAATAGAAAAATATCATATGTGTCGATGACCTGGGGAAAATGGTCATATGGTTTATGAGTTGATGTTCGTCAAATCATACGGCTCATATGAATGCATTTGATTGACATATAAATAACTTATGTGACTTTGGAACGTGGTCGGGTTTCCACTCCCACCGTTTGTCTTCAGTGTTTCTTTATAAGCCATCACTTTTTATCAAACCCTAAAAGTGAAAATAACACGATCGCAGTTTGTTGCAATCGCCGTCATCGACCCTCACCTTGATTGCTCAAAATGTTTTCGGTTTGGCTTTGATACCAATTCAAGAACGACTTGATAATAAAAAACACAAATAAACACACGATTTAGGAGGAACTCTTGTATTGTGATAATCAAGAAACTAGCTCAAAACTCAATTACAATAATTCCTATAATTGCAACCCATAAACTTATTATTACATCATTAATGAATCTACAAGCCTATCATCTACACGTGTCATGCCTAATTAGATAGAAATTACCAGCATTTATAACCAAATAGGTACGAGCAAGCTAATTTTGAGTTTTTTTTCTAGCTATTTGAATATCTACTGACTCAACATGAACATTTCATAGTGCTAACTTAATCGAGCCAAACTAGGGTCAAGTTTAAACTCGTAGTGTTACAAACAAACCAACTAGGACAACAACAATTTTGATTTATTCGAAAATCCTTAACGTTTAGATACAAGCCTAATTCATTGAGTTTCGTATAGTGCTAAAGATTAGTAGTTTATCAATCACCGAATTTTTTTTTGAAATGGTGTATTTAAAAAAAAAAGGATAATGGGGGGTGGTAAAAAAAAAGGAAAATGGTGTATCCGCCGTGTATCCGCATTCCCAATGATGGGTCAGGAGAAATTGAAAAATGGAATCTGTCATTCAGAATAACGGTTTAGCTGTCACCTCCTAGTCTGCCATTGCGAATAGCAGATTAGGAGTAAACCCACTTAACCCCGTTAACCGGTGTTAGTTTTAACAAATCAAGTTAACTCAGTTAGTTTTTTAACAAACCAAACTAACCCTTTAACTTTTGTACCTAACAAATCTTAACTTTGAATACCCTTCAACTTTTGTACCTCCTCTGATGCACCAGAACCTCACATGCTGCCAAAGCATAATAATGGAGTTCAATGTTGCAACATTATCACATGCTTTTTCTGCTCTTCAATGCATGGCTGCCAAAATTTCACATGCATTATTATGGTTTGATTCAAGGCTGTCAAAATTTACAGGCTTTGAACTCCATTATTATCACATGGTGAAAAGGCTTTGATTTCTTCTGCATGATCAATCAATCATATCAATCATTTTCTTCCTGCAAATTTGTTTGATTCAATCATTTTGAGAGGGTTAATGGCTGGTATTTTGTGGTTTGATTCAGGTTAAAACATCAGCTGATGAAGAAGACGATGACAATTAATAAAAAAAAAATTGTTCCTAAGGCGCCATTAACAATAGCGGCTTAGGTTAGAATTATTTTTTTGTGTAATCCGCTAATTGGAATGATGGCTTAGGTTATTTTGGTGTAATCCGCTATTCCTACTAGCGGCTTAGGTGTTGGAAAAATTTTTTTTTGTCTAATCCGCTATTTGGAATGACGGCTTAGGTTATTTTGGTATAATCCGCTATTCCTACTAGCGGCTTAGGTGTTGGCTTGGGATAAAACTCTAATTCCTAAAACCCTAATGACGGGTCATAACATAGTATATTAGCAACCTAATGACGGGTCATAACATAACATAACGACAGGATATAATATTAGCAACTATGTTTAAGTATAATAACATATTTAACATAATATTATACTTAAATATAGTTAACATAATATTTAACAAATTATTTGTTTATAAAAGCCAATGAGGGGAATCCCAGTTCATCACTCACTATAATAATATCTTCTCCTACTTGCTAATTCACCACCCACTATAATGGATTCATCATCCTCTCGTTCGACCAAAAGTGAGGGGAATCCTAGTTCATCCCAAGTTACTACCTTTGTATATGCTAGCGGTCCAACAAACGACATCCAAGGTGTTATGTTACCTATGTTGTTGAAACATCCCGAAATTTTCATGAATAATATTAAAATATTAATTACGTGGGAAGAATTAATTTGAGTTCGTAGAAAAATAATAATTAAGTAATAATAGAAGATATATGGATGGTAGGCTAAAATAAATGGAATTATCGTGGACTTAGAATGAATATGAGCCTAAGGTCCATGGGCTTAAGGAGTATAAATACCCCTTAAACCCTGTATCCTTTCCATCTCCATCATTCTACACCTTAGCCTACACCATCAAAAACACACACTAAAGCCAAACACTCTCTACACTATTCTATTCAACGATCCAAGATCAACGAAAGGTAAGAAATCATTTATTTTAGCTGACCCAACATTTTAGAACCCGACACCGCAACCCCGGGATGCCGAAAGAGTCGTTTGAATCTAGATCTAGCTTTATTCGGGTGTTTAATCAACCAAAATCGAGCTTAAGGGCCACCTTAGCTTAGATTTAGACACCCCGAAGCTGCCTGGGTTATAAACGATCAAAATCCGTTAACGGCGGCTGACGGCGCCGAATCGAAGAAAAATCATAAAAACGCCAAGTAGAAAGCTGGTCTGAACATATAGGCCGTATATGTATAATTAATATATGTATATGGCCGTATATGTATATAGCGCATATGTATGAATGTAGTCGTATATTTATATAGCGCATATGTATGTATGTAGCCGTATATGTATATAGTGCATATGTACGTATGTAGCTGTATATGTATCTAGCACACATGTATGTATGTAGCCGTATATTTATATAGCGCATATGTATGTATGCAACCGTATATGTATATAGCGCATATGTATGTAGCCGTGTATGTGTATAACATATATGTATATATGGCCACGCATGTATATAACGTATATGTATGTATGCATGCCGTATATGTATGAATACATGCCGTATATGTAGATTACGTATGTATATAACGTGTATATATGTATGTATGCCGTGTATATATGTATGCAACGCATATGTGTGTATGCATGCCGTGTATCTATGTATACCATATATATATGTACAACGAGTATGCATGTATGCCGTGTATGTATGTATGTTGTATACGTATATAGGACGTGTATGTGTGCATGCCGCATATGTATATATACCGTATATGTATGTATAACGTGTATGTATGTATGACGTATATGCATGTATAACGTATGTGTATGTATGACATATAGGTATTTATGACGTATACGTACGTAAGCGTTAGATATGGACTTATATGATGGTTAAGATAAGACCAAGTAAAGAATATGGACCTATACGGTAAATACGCTATGAACAAGGAACCACTTAATAACGAAAAGTAACGTTTAAAATGAGTAGGACTTAGAAAGAAAGGCCAATGAAGTAAACGAACTCTAGAAGTAGTAATTGATTAATGTGCCTTATTACACAGCCAGTCGTACGTTGCAAAGGAAGGACATAAACGTCATCAGAAGCAGGACACATGTGAGTTTCTAGCCCCATTTCCTTGTTATGTTTTTGGGGCTGTGTGCATACTCAATGTGAAATGTTAGTACACTTACCTTAAGTGGTAAGTGTATGGCATAAATGATATATGTGATATTTATTATATTGAGGTTATGAATGAATGTTTGTCGGTGCATGCACGATCTTCGGATATTGCAAAGATGCCTAGTGTGTCCATATGTTATGATGTAATTTGCTTTACGTTGGTACGTTATATATATATATATATATATATATATTTATTGTATATGTGGTACGTGTAAGCAGGTATATGTATGCTATGCTGGCTCTACGTCAGAGATAGTAAGTTAGGATGAGGATGCCACACGGCATGTATTGTAAGTATGCACGCAAGTAAATAGGTTAAAAGAGCTAGCATGTGGATGGCACATGGCATGGATTGAATGGCTGACATCTAAAGATGGAAGAAATGATGTTTTATTTTATGTTTTATGTTGAGTCAATTTGTAATGTTTTAAGACAAGTATTATATGGTTTGTAAGAAATGGTTGACTTCCGCGAAAAGTTTTAATTAACTCTGATATTTAGAAATGTGTTTAAGAGTAAATCCAACGTCCAAGTAGGGCACCGGGACCGGGGCCTTACAGTTGTGCTCCTACTTACTACCGTTGGATTTGCACGACGTGGATCCTACATTGTGTAAGTGTTTATATATCTAGTTTCATGATACAATAATTATTTTGTTTGAGTAACTACTTATATGTTTTTGAGGTTGTTTAGGCATCATGTGATCTTCCTCAGCCTGAAGCAAAGGAATATCTCTCACTTGAGTTAACTTTTGACCTATTGAACGCTGATTTGTTAGAAGACCCGGATGTACAGTAGAGTGTTTTTGAAAACGAAGGGAAAGAAGTTGAACCAGATTACTACCATGACCCGTATCCTAGAGAGACTCATCGGATTCCGAATGGTCAAACGGCGACTGTCATTGGAAGTAAATTTGAATTAAGTGTGTACTCCGTTAATTCAAACTCCGTCAATTCAAACTTAAGATCACTTGATCTATAACGCACATCTCATTACATTTAAACTAGGGTTTTAAATGACACTTGACAATCACTACACATGTAGTCTTTCGGGATTCAACCGAAACGCAAACGAGTTGACGCAAACCATTGGTGAATAAACGACAACATCAAAACAATAATTATTTGATAATTATGTGTTAGGCTTATGTGTTATTTGATAATATTGTGTAGAACATTAACTCAAGATGCAAAAAGCTACTTAATGCTAGAAAGGTAATAACTAAAAGTTGAGGGGCCATTGTGTAATATAATTATTATTAATTAATAACAAAAACCCTAACCTCCTCCCTCCCTCTCAAACCCGATCGGCCCCCCTCCCCTTCTCCCTTGGCTGCCGTCACACTACACACACATACACACAAGGATTTTTCAAGTTTGGTTGAAGAATTAAGGTGCTAGGAAGGTATTAACAACTACTCTATGCATTCTATATGTTTAATTTTGATTTTGAATGGGTTAATCCAAAACCCTAAGTCACGAAATTGATGATTAATATGAGTTAGGGTTTGATTATATGCTTGATGATGATTAGCTAGTGAATTGATAACTAGTTGTGTTATTGTTGTTTGTTAATCACTTGTTCTTTGATTTAAACTTTCAAGAAAAACCCTAACTATGTATGTAATGTGAGATTGATATGCATGGTTGGTAAATATTGTGTCTAGAGTGTTATATGCATGGATTATGGTTCATAGATTATTGTTATGTTGAGTTTTGATGTAAACTGGTACTGGACAGATTGTTAAGTTTATGTTTAGACGACTGTAACTTAATGTTAATGTGGTAATTGGTCGAAATTATTAACACTACAATGTACTAGGTTTGTCTAGTTTCTATAAAGTCCAAGTTTGTAATTTTTGGACATGTAAAAGTTAACTTTTATTATTTTACAAAACTGAAGTGCAAGTCTGAATTGTGAGGTCTGCTGTTAGGCTGTTTTGTAATTATCATATCTCATAAACTACAAGACCAAATGGGTTGGTTCCACTTCTGGAAGTTAACATGTTGAGTTAAGAACCTAACCCAATTGGTCTTGCATTAATTAGAATTACCATTTAACGGGAATAACAAATATCATTGCGCATGATTTTGACTGTTGTGAGTTTACTGTAATGTTTTGGTCTTTGTGAGTAAACTATGTGGAATAAAAATACAATAAAAATAGTTCTGGAAACCTAACTCATGTGTGCTTTTGTGACGATTTTTGGTGAATTAATCGATATGTTGTGATCTTTTGAATAGAGTAATCTTTCAAGTAGAAATCTGTCTTGATAAAACTAGCTGCTGAATTATGCGAAAATACATGAAACGTACTTGTTAGGTAGGTGCCATGATTTTGACTAAATTGCCCTTGTGGGGAATAATTGCTAGTAATATACAATATTAATACTTGACACGTAAGTAGTTGTTCACACATGTAACGTATCACCAATGTGTTTGTTGAGTCACACACAATTCACAAACGAAACACGAAACGTATCTCATGTATAGGTATTATGTGCCGAGTCTAGAGACTCAATAATAGTTCCAACACTTAGAAAATCTCATTCTTGTTTTAGAATGCTAGTGAGGATTTTCTGTGACGCGCATCTCTTGGTTGACTTGTTTTTGAATTCTTCGCAAACAGTGAGTTTCACGTTCCCTTTTTACTCTTTTAAACGCTTTTTACTTGGGGGAGATAACATACTCCAAAACGCTTTAGATTTTGTTATTAGTTATATATCACTTGTAAAGGCTAAGTGACAAACGAACCAACTAAAGTCCTTCATAACATTGAACCGTTTAATATTTGGATAATAGCGAGTCACTGTTGAGTAGTAGTACTGGGTTTGACAAACCCCACCCAACGCTAAACTCGACTGGAGGTCGAGTGGGTGTAATCTTGGCTAACACATTTTCCATGGTCGTGGTTGACATGGTGGCAAGGCAATTGATAAACAGTCAGCTTCGGTGTCGAACACTTAGTAATACTTGTTTTATAGGCTAGCTACCTATAGATATATAATTGATTTAACATTATCTGGTAACGCAAACGCAAAACGCAAACGCAAACGCTTTATTTATATAAACTTGTGAACTCACCAACCCCGTGTTGACACTTTTAGTATGTTATTCTCAGGTAGCCGAGGCGGGCGCGCGGTATAGGATCATGCATTACATTGAACTCTATCTTTTTTGCAAACTTGTTTTTAAACTGTCATTAATTGGGTTTTAAGTTGTCCTGCGTGACGCAACACTTGGTTTATGAATTTACACTTCCGCACTTATTTACACTCAAATGTTTCGTGGTTTGAAAACTTTACTTATGGTTTGATTATAACTAATGATTCCGATCCTGTTAGTTCACACCCTCTGACGGTAAAACTCCGTTAGTGGATTTTGAGGGTGTGACATCCAAGTAGGGCACCGGGACCGGGGCCTTACAGTTGTGCTCCTACTTACTACCGTTGGATTTGCACGACGTGGATCCTACATTGTGTAAGTGTTTATATATCTAGTTTCATGATACAATAATTATTTTGTTTGAGTAACTACTTATATGTTTTTGAGGTTGTTTAGGCATCATGTGATCTTCCTTAGCCTAAAGTAAAGGAATATCCCTCACTTGAGTTAACTTTTGACCAATTGAACCCTGATTTGTTAGAAGACCCGGATGTACAGTAGAGTGTTTTTGAAAACGATGGGAAAGAAGTTGAACCAGATTACTACCATGACCGTATCCTAGAGAAACTCATCGGATTCCGAATGGTCAAACAACAACTGTCATTGGAAGTAAGTTTGAATTAAGTGTGTACTCTACTTTTTAATAGGTAGTTTGTTTAATTCTATTTGATAAAGTTATAATTTTTTTTTTGTTTTTGTGTTTTATAGGTGTGTGTAACGTATTGTTTTTTTTAATTTAAAACTAAATAGTTTATTTTAAGACAAAAAACACAAAAAAATAATAATCATATTTTCTTTATAAATACCAAATACATGCTTCTGCAAACTCACCCACACTTCATACACTTCAAACAAAATCTCTTAAATCTCTCATCCTACCCACACCCTAAATCAACCAACAAAATGAATATGGACTTTCATCTCAACCCAGGTCCAAGGGATTAAAGTCTCTTGTACCTAGGAGCCGAACACCATGCCCGAAAATTGTTCCTAAATCCACAACAGGGGAGATATGTATAATGGATTTTAAACATGGGGACAGTTCATTTTAGGAGCTAATTCATGACAATCATATTACTCTAACGGGTAAAGTTTTGAGGTACATCCATTTATTTGGTTTTGAGGGTGTCATACGATGTGGTTATAGAAGCCATCCCTCCCATTTCAACAGGATGCTTATTCATTCTGTCACTCACTCACTCACTCGTTCGACCGAGTCAACTCAGTTTCAGATAGATACGAGAATCAACCAGAACCAGCGGTAAAGTAAGTTTGATGGAAAACATTGTGTCGAAGAGAGAGATGGAAGAAGGTTTCAATCAACAACACAAGCGACCTAAGGTAAGGTCGCTGCTGCATTTCTTTCATTTTTAGGTCAATTTGAGCATTTATGATTCCACTAGTAAATGTTATTATATATGTATATCAATGTATTTAGTTTTAATCATCATATGGATTCCTTCAATATTATTCTTTTCTTACAAATCAAATATTTGTTTGGAAAAACGACCACCTAACCACGAATGGTAAACAAAAAATGCGAAATTAATCTTCATTTGGCTAAACGTTTTCCCGACCCGAATGAACCAATGAAGATGCAAGCAAATAGGGTAATTTAAAAGTAACAAGGGACACAAAAATTTTAGCGTCGAAAAGCTCTCAAGCCGAGAGTAAAAATCACGGGACTACTAGAGCCGCTTCAAATCCACTATCACCAACAATAGCACTACAAAGTCTTCTCTAGGTAAAACTAGAGGCATACACAAAACATCATATACTTGGTACAAACTAACATCAAGTATATGGAATCAAACTACAAAAGAAATGAATAAAATAGTAAGAGGTAACACCAACGAGAAAATACCGGTCTCTAGAATGTCTCTTATCTCTTCACAAAACACCAAAAGAATTTAAACACCAATTTTCTTCTCTTTGTAATTCTTTTGCCGACAGAAGAGGAATATAATAACCAAAAAGGTTTTCTGGTTTCTTTTCTTGTTTGCGTCGGCCAAAAAATTCATCAAGAAACCCTTTTATTACTTTGCCTTTCTTGTTCAACACGACATGCCCACACAAAAACAATTACCTTTTGTCACGGCTCACCAAACATCCAACTTTGGTTGGTTTTGTTGTGCATACGATGCATGTTTTATTTTATTATTTTTCTTTCTTTAATTATTATAACAAAATAATTATAAAACCCATGACAGATAAATATTTGTTGGGCTTTCTCATGGGCAAAAAATACCCCAACAAATCTCCCCTTTTTTGTCTATGAGAAAGAACTCACCACCCCAGCAAGCGAGCAACATATCTTCAGTTTCTCCCTTGCCAAAGCTTTGGTCAACATATCAGAACAATTATCATCGGTGTGAACTTTGTCAAGTTCAAACAACTTGTATTCAATAGCATCTGTAATCCAATGATACCTCACATCAATATTGTTGGGCCTAGTTTATGTGGTTTGTACTTAGTTTACTTGTATTGGGCTTGGGTACGGGTTGTTATGTAAACCGAGAACAACTTAGTGTTCTCGGTGGGCTTTTTGTTTGTTTGAGCTAGTGTGTTGGCTTCCCTATATGTAGTTGATGTAATGTATAGGGTTAAGGTTGTCTATTCGAAGTGATTGTGATCGTGTATTGTAAGTGCTTAAGCACCCGACGTATTCTTAATATACATGTGTTTTGAAGCAATATTGTGTTAGTTCCTTGTGCTTATTCGTGTTCTTGAATCACCGAGTGTTGGTATTCCGCACCAATACTCGTTCTATTGATATCATAAATGTAGTGATCCAGATTTGGGACTTACAATTGGTATCAGAGCCTTAGACCTTTCAGGCTCGTTATTGTGATTTCAAAGATTCGAGAATAAGTTTTTCCGATGGTATTTACGTTTTTCCGGTGAGGCACTGATCGGAGAAGGAGACTGCTGTTGTTTTGGTCATAGATCCATCTTTATTGGAAATAATTTGAATCCCATAAAAACCGGGATTAGATTGTTACCAAATTTATCTGATCAAACCTAAATTGGGGTGTTCTCGGCAGATATTCAGTATCTTCTGTCTATAATAGCATTTTCGGCTTTCTGGTTCTCGGCCAGGTTCTATTCTCTGCTTATAGTAGTTCTCGGTCAAAGTGTGGGTCAAAATTCGTGGTTCTCGGTCAAAGATTGGTGAAACTTGAGTTCTCGGTGAATATCTTGGTCAAACTTTGAGTTTTCGGTCAAGGATTGGTCAACCTCAGCGTTCTCGGTCAATGCTTGGCCATAACTTGAGTTTTCGGTCAAGGATTGGTTAACCTCAGCGTTCTCGGTCAACGCTTGGTCATAACCTGAGTTTTCGGTCAACCAGTGTGGACCAGTCAGTTGTTTTTGGCCTGTTCTTCTTGGACTTGGACTATTAAACTGGACTTAGTTTTAATTGGACTTACAATTTTCAATCGGAATTAGTTTTAATTGGACTTAGTTGAAATGGTCCAGTTAACTAATGCTAGCAACTCAACCAACTCATCACTTTATCAAGAACTTGACTCCATCATGGGAACTGCCACTCGTATATCCCGTCTACTGTCCCATGAGGGGTTCAGTGAATGGAAATTTCGTTTTGAACACTACGCCAAGATAAAAGAGTCCAAAATTTGGAAGAGCATTGTGAGGGGACCTCAAAGGATCACCTATAAAAGGGATGGTTCTGACGAGGTTCTTGTGAAACTAGTTGCTCAGTATGATGATGATGATTTTGCTAAAGTTGAGGAAGATGAGAGAGCTCTTTCCACTCTAACCATGGCACTCTCACCTGAGATTGCCCTTCAGTTTAGAGAACTTCAATATGCTAAAGAGTTGTGGGCTGCACTGATAGAAGTTTATGAGGGAAATGAAGATATGAAGAGAAGTCGCCAAGATCTGCTGCGACAAAAGTTTAATATGTTTAATCATGTTTTGGGAGAGACATTGGAATCCCAACTTCAAAGATTCATATCTCTTGTGACTGAAATGAGAACTACAGGAATTTATCTGCAAACCTCAGAAATAAACAACAAGTTGGTGAACTCCCTGCCAAAAAGTTGGAACATGAATGTTGCGGTTGTAAAAAAGACTAAGGATCTCAACAGAATGGGTATGACTGAAATGATAGCCACTATAAAGCCTGTGATATGGATGATAAAAAACGGGCAATAAATCATGCTAGTTCTTACAGTGCTGCTGGATACAACGTTGCTTCTAACCGTGCTCTTATATCTCAAGATAGTTTCTCACTGCTCAAGCCTACTCAACACCCACCTCAGGGAAACTTCCAGATGTTCTCATCCACTCTAGGTCAATCATCATCATCCAATTCGCCCAAACCAGCTCCAGCGTTTTTCACCAAGTCTGGTCAGTCTACAAATGACTCTGGTAAAACCATTCCCAGTCAGAACTTCAGCCAGATTCCCACCATACCAAAAGAGAGTCAAGAGAATATAGCTCTAATGGCGGGATTTATGAATTGTCATCATGCTTTTCTGGCCGAAGACTTGGTTCAACCTGTGGTTGCTGCTGAACTAGATCAGATTCATCTAGATGATGTTGAAGAAAGAGCCATCTCGTGGCAAATTGCCATGGCAGTTTTCCGTGCAAAGAAGTTTACTAAAAGGACGGGTAGAAATAATTGGAACATGCCTAATAATCAAAAGGTGGGTTTTAACAAAGAGACTCTCAGGTGCTACAATTTTAACGAGCCGGGTCATTTTGCTCGTGCATGTACTAACCCGGCTAAGGATTGAAATACGGAAAGGGCATTGGTTCCTGTTGGGAATGCTCGAGGTGAGGCTGGAGGTAGTTCAGGTAATGGTGAAAGAGGTATGGTTGCTCAGATGTTTTCTTGGGTAGGTCAGATGGCTGCGCTTAACATTGGAAATCAAACTGCAAACTTTGCCAATGTTGAAGACACCGGAGAAGAAAATGTTGCTGAGGATAAGGTCAAGGAGCTTTAGTTTGCGTATATGGCGTTCACTTCTCCAGACTCATTTGAGGTACGTTTTCAACCATGTTCTTTGAATTGTGGTGAGAAATAGAAATTTATAAGCTTCATAACGAAAGTCTAAGTAGAGATATGGAGAGAATAAAATCAGAAAATTTAAACTTAAGAAAAATGAAAAGGGCTTTCTAGACAAAATAGAGGCCCAGAATAAGGATATTAAAAGGCTTAAGTCTGATTTTAGTATAAAAAGTTGTCACCATCTTGATGCTAAACAAGAAATTGCTGAGTTAACTGCTAAACTGGAAGCTTCCAAGTTAGAAATCTTAAATCTATCTAGTAAATTTGAAAAGGCTGAACTTGATTTTAAAAAATTTGATAGCTCTAGTAATGTAGTTAACTCAATGATTGAGAGCCAATTGTGGTGGAAAGAAAATGAAGGTGAGGGAATAGGATACAGTCAAGTTCCCCCACCTTACAATCATAATTATGTCCCTACCCCTGTCACCAAAGCACAGGAAGAAAAGATAAAGGACATGAAGTATGGTAAACAAGACAAAGGTGATGGGACCGGTTTTGTGAATGCTGGTTCGTCCACTTCAAATATGAACGATTCTAATGTATCTACTTCATGTGTAGAAAAAGTAATTGTGAAGGAGTGGACTGATGAGGATGACGACCCTAGTTTTGAATTTGATAATAATAATGTTTATGAGGTTTCTTTACAACTTCCTGCTTTTAATTATGTTATTCCGACTGTTTGTGTGGGCTCTGTTTTAAAGAGCAAGGATTCTTGTGTGGTTGATTCAGTTGAAACTTTGAACTCTATTAATGTGGTTTCTAATAAAACTAAAAGTTCTAAAAATTCAAAAACATAAAAATTAACGTTTCACCTAAATTTGTCAAGGAGGGATGCTCTAATGACAAACAAGGTGATAAGTTCAAAAAGGAGAACAAGAGTTCTCGCAAACTTGAGCAGACTGGTCCACACAACCAATCAAGACAAGGAGTTGCCTAGAATGATTTTTTCATAAAACGTCAAACTTGTTTTAACTGTGGCACTCCTCGTCATATTGCCAGAAATTGTCCACATCGTCCGTACGTTCCTTACTACGGATTTTTTCAAAGGAATATGCCATACATGCCCCATAACGCGTACATGCAAGGATTCAGGCATTATCAAGCTAGTTCCTTTGATGATGATTGGAATCGAAACAAATCAGGCAGGTTTAGTCCTCATCAAACCAAACCTAACATGTCTAAAATAAAGGTCAGAAAAGGTGTCTCAAGTTCAAATTCTAATATAAACACTAAGAGTAGACCTAAACAGGAGAAAAAGGCGGATTCATCTCCTACCACATCCAAAACACCGGAGGTTACGACAACCATTCATACATATAATTCCAAATCTTACAGACATAGGTGGTTGCCCAAATCTCCGGCAAAAGTCTTCACAAATTCCATGAATGGCGATCAAAAGGACATGTAATGGCAATTCGTGACAACTGTAACATCCTGAAATTTCTAAAATAATATTTAATATATTATTTGCGTCGGGTGAAATAAATGAGTTAGTGGAACGATAATAATAATAATAAAATATGAAAGAGTAAGTAGGATAATTAGATAGGATTAGTTATGGACCAAAAAGGAAAGATGGGCCTTAGTTCCATGGGCTTAAGGGGGTATAAATACCCCCTTAAACCCTAATCCTTTCCATTTCCATCCATATTTTCCATCTTATTCTCTCCACACCTTAAAACACACACATATACTCTTCCTTTTTACGGCCGCAAGCAAGATAAGGGATCCAAGACCGAAATCAAACCATATATATATATATATATATATATATATATATATATCTTCATATACAAGATTGATACTAGATCATAGTTCATAAAGAAGCTAACCCGAAGCTTATTTACGCTTAAAGGTATGTACTTTAACCTTAAAGGTTACGTTTTTATGAACGGTTTTCCATGAAACTTAACCCTAGAGTAGATCGGGTCTAGATGTTTCATAAAAATTCAAACTTGATGATCTAAAATGAATCTAATGGACTTATGACGACATATGGCTCACAAACGAACCCTAGATCTAGCCAATAACATTTTAGCACTATAAAGGTTTACACTTTATGACTAAGATGGGTTAAATCTTGAAGCCGTGATGATAATGGGTGTTAAATAGGTATGAAAAGTGGTTAAGATCATGATATGAGCCTTAAAATGGTTAACTGAGCTAGGTAAAAGTGATAAAGATAGAAAAATGAGCTGAACACTCCTGACCTGAGAGTTCTCGGTCCGAGCTGAGGGTTTTCGGTCCAAACTGAGAGTTCTCGGCCAAGACAGAAGGTTCTCGGTCAATCTATGGAGTTCTCGGTCAGAGTTCTCGGCCAACCCGTGTTCTCGGTCAGCTCATGTTTTCGGTCAACGCGAGATCTTGGTCAACACGAGATCTCGGTCAAATGATTGATCTCGGTCAACATATGTTCCCTGCCAAGAGTTCTCGGCTGACCCAGTTCATGTTGGGCCTGAATCAGTTGGGCCTAGGTGCTCTAATGAACAGTTGGGTCTGGCCTAACTAAATCCACAAACTTTAAGCTCATAACCCATCTAAGCAACAAGCCCAACTTAGAAAATGATTTAAAATGTTAATGGAAAATGTGTCAAGGCAGTTATTGAAAATAAAATTTTTCCAAGCCAGGGGCTCTGCCCCTTGGACCCCGCTAGGGGCTGCCGCCCCTAGAACCCCGCTACCAGGGGCGCTGCCCCCTAACCCCCATTCATTGTGGGTTATATAAAGATAGAAATACGATATGAGCAGCAATAGTTGATTGATACATGTAAATATTATATAGTTAGCCGTGCATAGCTCAAGAAGGGAATAACTATTAACGGTGAACGTAACCACATTTAGGTGAGTTTCTAGCCCTATTTTTCCTTGTTATGTTTTCGGGGCTGTGTGCATACTCGATGTGAAGTGTGAATATACTTACCTTAAGTGGTAAGTGTATGCTATAGATGATATACGAGGTAGCAATTATACGATTGCTTGCCGGTACGTGAACGATCTTCGGATATTGCACGTGTCGGCAAGGGAAATGATCTCTAAGTGGTTATAAGTGTGTAAATGTTATGGTGTGAATTGCTTATTATGTAAATGGTGTAATGATATGAAGTGTGTTGTAGACAAGTAGAGGTAGAGTGTGTTAGAAGTGGCAAAGAGTCTAGTAAGTGTGATAGTGGCATGACGATAGTACGTGGTAGGGTAAGCCTATACGTGACTTCGTTATTAAAGTGGCAAAGTGGCATAACATTATACGTTATTAAAGTGGCAAAGTGGCAAAGTGGTAGGGGTAAATAAGAGGTTAAGTGGTAAGGTGAGCAGGTTAGATAGTGGACTACGTGTCTTCGGATACGTATATGATGCATGTAGTGGTTGTATGATAAGTTGCTTGATTAACTAGAACTCACTCAGCGTAGCTGACTTTTAGTATGCACGCAGGTGAGCTGGTTATAGAGTTAGCATGAGGATGGCACATGGCATGGATTGAATGGATGACATCTGAAGATAGAAGAAAAGATGTTTAAAACATAATGATTTGCGTTATGGTATCAAAGAAAAGATTTAATGTTTTGTAACGAATGATTGATGTTTTATATTCCGCGAAAAGTTTTAAGTAACTCTGATTGTAAGAACTGTGTTTATGAGTAAATCCGACGTTAAAGTAGGGCTGCCAGGTTCGGGGCCTTACAACAACTGTAGTTGAATCAGGGTCACCCAGTGTAACTATGGACTGGGTACCAAAAACTAATTAATCCTGCGTTTTGTGCAGGGACAACTATGGAAGAATATCATCAGACCTTGGTATGTTGATAGTGGCTGTTCCAGGCACATGACAGGGGACATTACCCAGCTACACGACATTCAAACATTTAACGGTGGGTATGCGTCCTTTGCGGGAGGAGAAAAAAGAAAGATCACTCAGAATAAGTAACGGTGTTCTAAAGTTTGAAAATGTTAATTTTGTTTCAGAGTTGAAACACAGTCTTTTGAGTGTGTCACAAATTTGTGACAAAGATTTTTCAACTCACTTTACTAAAAAAGAATGTCTGATTTTGAAACCTATTTAATCATACCAGAAGACTGGATTCTTGTTTGATCACAACGAAAAGATAATGCGTATGTGATCGACATGAACAAAAATGTTAATAACCTGCTTGTTTTCAAAAATGTCAGAACATAATGCAATGCTTTGGCATCGGCGGCTTGGTCATGCTAATACTAAGAACCTGAATCGTCTTGCTAAAAATAATTTGGTGCGTGGTTTACCAATCAAGGATTTTGTAACTGTTGAAAAGTGTGTGGGTTGTGCTTTGGGTAAACATCATCAAAAATCTCACAAGCCAAAGTTGATTAATACCATTTCGTCAGTTTTTCAATTACTTCATATGGACCTTTTTGGGCCCGTTCATGTTTTGAGTTTGTCTCGTAGCTCTTATTGTCTTGTTATTACTGATGATTACTCACATTTTACATGGGTATTTTTCTTGTCAAATAAGAGTGAAACTGCAGATCTAATCAAGAAGTTTATTGTGCTCATGGAGAATCAACTGAATCTAAAGCTGAAGGGAATCCGTTGTGACAATGGAACGGATTTCAAGAATGCAACTTTGAATCATTTCTGTTCAGAAAAGGGGGTGCTCCGTCAGTACAGCGCCCCACGGACACCTCAACAAAATGGTGTGGCTGAAAGAAGAAACAAAACTCTTATCGAAGCTGCAAGAACAATGCTGTGTGACTTTAAACTGCCACTGTTCTTTTAGGCAGAAGCTGTTAACATGGCTTGTTAAGTTCAGAATCGGGTGATAATTAACAAATCCAAGATGAAGACCCCATATGAGATTGTTTACGGTCATCAACCCACTGTTGCACATTTAAGAGCTTTTGGGTGTCCGTGCACCTTACTGAATCTCGAAGCTACTCCAAAATTTGGGGCTGCAGCCGATGAGTGTTACTTTGTTGGGTATGCGGGAAATACAGCCTACAGAGTCTACAACAAGTCCACCAAATAGATTTTAGAGTCCTATGAGGTTCGTTGGCTGGAAGAAAATGAGACTGATGCTCGTGTTGGTCCCGGTTAGCTATTTGACTACAACGAATTTTTCAAACCATTCAATGTGTTTCCAGTCATCAGCACTAAACCTCTATGTGGTCCCACTGTGGAAGCTGCTAGGGATAAATCACAGACAGTGTCCCACATTTCTCCACTCATTGATGATGATGTCGCCGAGGTAAATGATTCACCTGCAACTGGCACTAAGCCCAAGGATACCTCAGAAACATAATTTTCAACAAACACGTCTGAAGATACGACTGCTATTGAGGGGGAGAGTTCCATCCGTTAGATATTCGGGAGCACAACGTTTCCCGATACCATCCCTGATGAATATGTTGCTGGTACTTCGTACACTCATAGTACGGCGACATCTGGCTGGAAAAATCCCCTTGCTGATTTTAGTGAGAACGTGTCAAATCTTCAACCTAACAATGATGTTTTCGATCACCTAATTCTGTCAAGAATCCAAAAGAATCATCCGATTGAAAATGTCATAAGTCCCATTGAAGCGGGAGTGTCCACCAGAAGTCAGACAGGACACATAAACAGTTGCATGTTTTCCTGTTTCATCTCTCAAATTGAGCCTAAAAATGTTGAAATGGCTCTTCAGGAACCTAGTTGGGTTGATGCTATGCATGAAGAATTGAATTAGTTTGATAATTTGAAGGTCTGGAGATTGGTTGAACTGCCTGAAGGAAAGAAAGCTCTTGATACAAGATGGGTTTTCAGAAACAAGCAAGATGACACCGGGGTTATTGTTCGTAATAACGCACGATTGGTAGTTCGGGGTTTTCGTCAGGTAGAGGGGTTAGATTACATGAAGTCTATGACCCAGTGGCTAGACTTGAGGCTATTAGAATTTTTATGGAATATGCATCATTCATGGGGTTTACAGTGTATCAGATGGATGTTAAGACTGCATTCCTGTATGGTGAAGTCAAGGAGGAGATTTATGTTGATCAGCCACCGGGTTTTGTTGATTCTAAAGCCAAATCACGTCTACAAGTTAGACAGGGCATTGTACGGGTTACATCAGGCTCCTCGAGCGTGGTATGCTACATTGACCGTGCATCTTCTTGATCATGGCTACAAGCGTGGAACCATCGATCAAACCTTGTTCCGAAAAACTGTAGGAAAAGATTTGATTCTCGTCCAGATCTATGTTGATGACATCATCTTTGGATCCACCAGCGCTGAGTTGTGCACAGAATATGAGGGTGTAATGAAGAAGAGGTTTGAGATGAGTTTGTTGGGTGAAATGACAAAGTTTCTGGGGCTACAGGTTCGCCAAAGCTTAGAAGGAATTTTACTACATCAAGGGAAGTACGTTGAGGATATGCTGGTAAAGTTCGAGTTTCAAGATTCAAAGAGTGCCAACACTCCCATGGCGGAAAGACCACTGCTGTCATCTGATCCTGATAGGAGTCCCGTAGATCAAACATACTACAGATCGATGATCGGTCTCTTATGTACCTGACAGCAAGTCGTCCTGACATCTTGTTTGCAGTCTGCCAGTGTGCTCGGTTCCAGGCTAAACCTAAACACTCTCATTTAATTGATGTTAAACGTATTTTTAGATATCTGAAGGGACAACCAAAGTTAGGTCTTTGGTATCCCAAACAATCAAAATTTGATCTTTATGCTTTTGCTGATAGCAATTATGGTGAGATGACATTGAAAGGAAATCCACGTCAGTTGGTTGCCAGTTCTTAGGAGACCGTCTTATTTCATGGCAGTTTAAGAAACAACAAACGGTGTGTACTTCAACTGTCGAAGCGGAGTATGTTGCCGCATCTTCTTGCTGCTCTCGGGGTATCTGGATGGAAAACCAACAGCTGGATTACGGTTTGGAATTTCTTGACACTTCTATTTTTTGTGATAATGATGCGGCCATTGCTATTGTGAAAAATCCAGTTCAACACTTTAAAACCAAGCACATCGATATCAAAATTCATTTTATTCGTGATTGTTTCGATCGAAAATTAATTCACCTTAAACAAGTCCACATTGACAACAATGTGGCGGACTTATTTACAAAGCCGGTCGGAACAACAAAATTTAATGTGCTTGTGGGTTTACTTAAAATGCTCCGTTTCGAGGATTGAGTCTTTTTGGGTATAAATTTGTACATATTTGTTTATTTTTGCACAAATTTAGGAGGAGAAAAATCAAAAAGACAAAAATAGTGCATGTGCGTATTCTTTATTATTATTAATTTTTTTTTTTGCTTTTTAAGATTCATTCTCGCTTAAAATTACGTCGGCTGCTCAAGTTTGAAGGACATATATTCGTATATGGTTGGTCCGGTGTTCTACTTGTAGTTTCACAGGATAGCCATTTACCCAACGACTGAAAGCACCTGGGGCGATTATGATGTTTTTGTGTTTTGTGTTCTTTCACTTAAAATTATATCGGTAACTCTAAGCTGGAAGGACATGTATATTTATACATGTTTGGTCCGGTTAACAACCTGTGATCATACAGGATAGCCATTTACCTAAAAGCTTAACAGTGACCGGGGTGACTGAATACTTAACACATGTGTTTTATGTAACTCCCTGGGAAGTGATATTACTATTCAGTTAATAGCTTTTTAGAAGCTTCAAAATATTTTCAAATGAAAATTGATCCAACCTTTGGAATGTGATAGATAAATTGTTTTTGTGTGCCTAACGGGTGAAGTTATTAAGCTTAAAAGGCTATAGAACAGTCATTGATATTGTAAGGTAGCTTTCCATAAGTTGAAGTGATATAAACTAAATTTGCTAAACTTAATGTGGAGAGTCATTTTGAAGACATGTGCATGTTTCCAGATACATCTCTCCGAATGATAGGCAGAAAAGCAATTACCCAGTCATACACGAGCCCGTTAGTGTCTTGATCACCAAAATATTGTATTGTCAAGCTATTATTATTAGTGTAAAAAAAGGGTTATTTGAGTTTATTCTAATCTATTAAAACTATTTTGAGGCTTAAAGGGTTAAACTAGAACTACAGAGATGGGGGCACACAAGTAAGTCTTGTCATGTCTCGAATGAAAGGCTTGTCAGTTTACTGGCACTAAGTCTAACGTTCAACCTTAAAGCCTAAAATTTGCGTTAATATAAAATTTTTTGATCAAGCACTTAAGGTTGAACGCAAATTTTAGGCTTTAAGGTTGAACGTTGGACTTAGTGCCAGTAAACTGACAAGCCTTTCATTCGAGACATGGCAGGACTTACTTGTGTGCCCCCATCTATGTAGTTCTAGTTTAACTCTTTAAGCCTCAAAATAGTTTTAATAGATTAGAATAAACTCAAATAGTTTAATCCTTTAATCTCGAAAGTTGCAACACGCGGTTGAACTGTTGTCGCGTGTTCATCATCAACCTAAGCTAAGACAGGCTCAGCTTCTGTCTCAGCAAATCGTCCAAATTTCACCAGAGCATGAAGACCCTGATAAACAATCTTGGAGCCTTTCCTGTTTTGTTTCATCAACCCAAAGGTATTGGGTCCCATTGACTTCATATCAAGTGTATCAACAGACTTGACAAGGTCTGTGTAGTGAGAGTCAAAAATCATCTGTAGGAATCTTGGATACATGAGGAACATCTCCTTCTTCTTCCCTTTCAGATTGCTCATCATTTCATTGAAAACGAACTTGGAATAATTTAATTCCAATCCATTATCAAAGCAGTGACAGCAGACATCTGAAAATGACTAATCTCATCAGAGCCCCTTTTTCTACCGGACACAAAGGTGAAGAACGTGTGAATCAAGTATCTCCAGTATGGATGGAATAACTTCTTGATTGCCGGAGGATAGGTGCCCTCGTAACCCATTTTGGTGAGGACCTCAGTAACATCAGCAGTGGGATACTCAGTCGGGTAATCAGGTTGATCGCCAAACATCAACACCTCTCTCACAATGGCCTCAGTGATACTAATTGGCTTCTTTTGAACTTTGGAGTCTATGGATATAACTCCATCTTGTCCTCGTGGGTTGATTTAAGCATTGTTCCAAAAATCCGTGATCATCTTCTTGCATATGACAGGATTCTCTCGTAGTGCGTGAGAGATCCTGCACGTGTTAAGACCGACAATCATAGACTTGAATTCCTTGTGAGTCAGAGGTGGATCATATAAGTATCCAGCTATGTTTTGCGTATCAACAACCTTTAACGAATTTTGATCGGCCATATCTGCACCAACTCATCAAGTTAGATAAGTATATGGATTAATTCGATAGTATTAACAATGGTTCATTCGATAGTATTAACAATGGTTCATGACAAATAAGAGATTTTGGGCCACTAAACTAAACCAGGCCCCATATAGAGCCCATTTGAAAGCTTAAAGGTCACATTATTTGGCCCAATTATAAACCAGCATAAAATAAGGCCCAACAGTGAATGTAAAGCCCAGCTGGTTAGATCTCGGTCAACTTGGGGAGTTCTCGGTCAATGGAGGTCAAGGAAACAACCGAGAACAGGAGTTCTCGGTCACTTAGCCGAGAACAGGAGTTCTCTGTGAATACAAGGTGTTCTCGGTCAACGAAAGTCAACCGAGAACCCCTTGACAGCTGGAGACAGAGAACCCCTTGGGGTTCTTCTGGGGAAACGTGCAGTTCATCTTCATCCCACCGAGATCTCCAAATCTCCATTAAACCTGCAATTGGACTAAAACAACCATCCAAAAACACTTAATCAAACCCTAAGAAGTCCATCAAAACCCTTAAATACACATGAATCCACTGTTAACTCATCATATTTTTCATGAAATCAGTTCATGGCAATCATCAAATAAGTCTCTGTCTGTACATAGATCTCATAAGACCTTGTCCAATACCTGTTAATCAAATAAGAACACTCTGAATGATGATTAGTGAAGATGGTTTAGATTTCGGCCAAGAAGCTTGAGAGAGATAAAGGTTTTTTTGATTTTGAGAAAATAATGAAAGTGATAATTAAAAAACTTAATACCACTTATATTATAACAAACTCGGGCCGAGAACACTAAATGGGCTCGAACTAGTGAAAAGCCCAAAAAAAATTGTCCAAGCAGACAAAAAAAACCCAAAAGTTTTCAAAGCCCAATTTCAAAAGCAAGCTCAGTTTACACAGACGTTTCGAGGAGAGTAATTTCGAGAAAGAAAGAAACAAAATAAAATAAACACGACAAAACAAAATAAAGTTAACCAAGAACAAAAACAAAATAAATATACATTAATATACACAATAACTCCCTTGAATTTATAAAGTCGGGATCAAATTTCAGTTTTAGTTATAACGCCGCCCTTTTATGAAAAGATCCAAACATGGAATCATATCGTTTAAGAGGCTGTCACAAGGATTCATGTTCAGCGTTATTATGGCATAAAAAGACAGGTTGATAGCAGGTATAACATTCTTAGCATGATTTTCATTGCATCAGTGATATGTTTAAGGTTCAGTTTGGCATAAAGCTTAGATGGACATCACTCATGGACCTGTGATGCCTCCTATCTCTTCTCATGGACCTGTAACAAATCTTTTGATTTCTGATGATGAAGAAGATGAGACTGAACACCGTCAGTCAGATACCTCTCCAAGTACTAAGAACTTAAGTGCTTTAGAAGCTGTGAAAGCTTTGTTACAGTCAACTGCTCTGAAGCCTCCTCAGACTGTTGCTGAAATCAGTGAAGAAAACATAGCTGAGGATCCAGCCGTAGACTTCGGTCCACGTAAACGAAGAAAGAAAGATTCGAGGCCCGGCGTGCTGATAAGTGAATCTGAAACAACCACTATACCAACCACAGATGCAACAAGTAGCCCTCAACAACAAACTGCTCAACCTGAGCCACCTGCTCCAGAAATACAAGCTGAACAAGATACATTTACTGCTGAGCCATCATTTCATGATTTGTTGACTAGTGATTTTATCAGTGAATTTGATTTTGAGATAGATACTCCACACACCGCAACTGCAGATATTCCCTCCGGTTCATCTGGCCCAGATACTCAGGGTTAGTCAAGCTCAGGTACATCAGACAAGATTGCCCAAATTCTGTCTATGCAAGAAACTTACCTTCGGAATAAAGGTAAAGGTGTGGTTCTTGAAGATGCTCCTATTGACATTCATGCATTACAACGTCGAGTCTTTGAACTCGAGCAAGATTCAGTAGTCAAAGACGTTCGTATTCAAGAGTTGGAAGCAGGTAACTCTGACAAAGATGTTAAGATCAAAGAACTACAGTCCAACATGGGAGAGTTAACAGCATTGTATCTTGATCTTCAACAAAAGCTGTTTCAAAAGTTTGGAGACGAGTTTAAAGGAAATGATGATGTGGTCTATAAAATGCCCAACGTTAGTCAAGGCGGCAGTTCTACTACTCGCTCTGTTGACAACATTGATGAGTCGGAATCACTGCAACAGTACATGGATGCCTCTCCCATCACTAAAGAGAAATCGGATATAATTAAGAAGAAAATGCTTGAAAAGGGAAAGAAAAAGCTGCTGGTGATGAAGAACTCAAATCAAAATGTTGAATAATCGGATCATCCAGACAGGTTTATTATTACTTTTCAAAAGGGTTTTAATGATAAATACGGTGATCGATCGGGAGTTCTGTCGTGGGGTTTTGATGCAAATAAGAATATGTGGTGGGTGAAGAGGAAGTCAGGAGCCACCGAATATTATAAGAAGATGAAAGATTTTGGCTCCTGGACTAAAGTGGATTTGAGTGATCTTATAAATTCTCCGTTCACCAATTCGACGAATGATAAGAGTGGTATAGACTTTTGGAACTTTCTAAGAAGTCAAGTCAACAAAGGTTTCCCAAACATGACAACTGCAGAGTCTTTTTAAAAGAAAGCCAAGGGAGTCCAGGATCTGAGGACTGGAAAAACAATGGTTAACGTCATGTGGCCAGCTACGAACAAGGCTACTGATGTGTTGCAAAACACATAGCGTTTTTATCCCGTTTTTGGGTTGTTTTGTGCGTAAAACGTTAACGAATATAAATTTTTCTTGCATGAAATTACATGTTTGTGTATGTGATAGGTCCCATGTTGAAGAGAGTGATAAAACGAGTCAAATGGAAAAAGAATCAGCTAAAACGGAGCTCGGATGAAGCCGGTACGCAAAAACGAAGATAAAAGAGTTGAAATTCGAAAAACGTCAGAAATGTCATGTTCGAGCTACGCGACCTGGTTATACCATTCAAGAAGCATGTGGTAGATTCCAACATGTCCCAAGGCTACCAAGAATGTTCAAGAATCTGCTACCACGTCTATTTTGTCTTCTAGTGGGCCCAGTGGGCTTGTTTTAACCTCTTTTATATTAGGAAGGAGGTGATTAAACATATATATAAACCCTAAAACCCTATGAACGATTTTATTCAAGTTTCCAGCCATCCCACACCTGTTCTAGAGGAGAAACCAAGGAGGACAAGCTTACGGTTACATCTTTTATCCTTCGGTTGTCGGTTTTGACTATTTTAACGTTTGTGAGTTCGTTTTTGGTTTTTAAGCATTCAAACCTTTTGTAATCAGATTTATATGAGCATGTTTATCATTTATATCTATTTAATCTATTGTTCATTGATTATGATTGGCTAAACTTATTAGTTCTACCTAGGTTAGATGAATATTGTTAGGTTTTAATGAGTTTTATGGATTGTTGATCATCATGGCTTGAATTGTTAATGAAAAGTTTGGTTTAATATTGAATTAGGTTGTGTTTAGTGGCTGTGAATTTATTAATTAAATATTCTCATATACCTCTTGCTTTGATTGATTGAATAAGTTTTGATTGATTGTTGCTTGTTAGAACTCTTTACTTGGTGTTTAGGGTTTGTTTGCGGGGTGATCAACCGTAGGGTTTAAGTGAGTGTATTAATTGAATATAATCAGCGGGTGAACACCTTCTTAGAGACCGAGAGGTGATAGGAAGTAAGGTCGTCTCATAGCTTTTGCTTGTTAGGATTAGGATCGCGCGAGAGCGGGTTCGGTTCTTGTCGGGTTTGGGTTTTTGAGCGATTAGTTGATCTAATTTAAGTTAAACTAAATTGTTCCTCTATCCTTGGTTGCGTAGTATTCGTCTCCATTAGGGTAGTGTGTCGGTGAGACCGAGAGGAAAGTCGACATTAGAACACGTTAATAATTTGTTTTCCCGGTTTGTTCTTAAAATCAACTAAGATAAGTTAGATTTTGTCGGTGAGACCGAGAGGTGATCTGACCTTCTTGAGCGAACCTTAGTTGTGTCATCCTTTAGAACCGGTGTCGTGAGAGTCCTCAATCCATTACCTTATTATACTTTCAATATGATTCTTACCTAGGTAGACGTTTTCTCCGATTGCAGTTAAGTTTCCAAGTTTTGTTAAGTGTTTAGTTAAGTTAAGTTAAGTCTAGCTAATTAATTTAGTTAAAGTAAGTTAGGTTAAGTAGTTAATTATTAAAAATCATTTAAATATTCTTAGGTGAGTCTTGGTTAGGGTTAAGTATCATTAACGTTTTCAAGTGTCCTTGTGTTCGATACTCGGACTTCCATAGTGCTATACTATTAGTGATCGGTACACTTGCCGGTTTTGTGTGGTTTCTTTAGGAGTCTTGTTTAATAAATTTAAAGCTTAGTTGTGAGAGCATTATTATACCCACATCAAGTTTTTGGCGCCGTTGCCGGGGACATGGTTTGAGGCGTATTGAGAACGACCCGAGTTGGGATTTACCTATTGTATTTTCGTATATTTAGATTAGATTAGTTATTTTAATTAGTTTAATTTTATTTTTAGTATTTTATTCTATTTTTTTCTGGTGCCTGTTATCCTTTTCTTTTGAGTGTTCTTTAAAGGAAATATGTTCGGACGACAAGTTGGAATGCCATGGTGCAAAGTGTGTGGCAGAGATCACTGGGTACATGATGCTTATGAGCGAAGGAGGATAGAAGTCGAAGCACGGAAAGCTCCATGGGAATCACTTGTGGCAAAGTCTCCTCCATACCAATTTGCATATGATCAAATTGGGAACTTCTTAGGGTATAAAGACTTATCGGGAAATATATTAGAGCCAACCCCAGAACTGGAATCAATAATGGACGATGTATTGTTCGCCATTAGAAAGGATTTGGAATATATTCCACCTTTTTATCCACATTTGTTTGAAACCCTAAGTGAGATTGAAGATACCGGAATGGAGGAGCAGAGAGTAGAGGAGTATGTTCCCTCTTGGGAGGAAGAATTTAAGGATGAGTTTGGTGAAGAGTTGATGGATTTCACCATGACAGATGAAGGAGAGTTTGACCCACTTGGCGATTTGAAGTTGCTTGAGGATCTATTGTATAACAAGCCAAGTGCGGGGATCAAGAATGAGCCTTGTGAGGAGAGCCATGAGGTGGTTGGTGAATCAGTCTTTTCACCATTGCACTTTGAATGTGAAAACCAAAACATGAACCGTACTCAATCTCTATTCGGGACGTGTTAAGGTTTAAAAGTTTGGCTAAAGGAACTAGACGGAGGATTTCTGGGCGAAGAAATCGTAGTGTAATGAAGAGATTGACTTCCCCATTTCACTTCATTGAATCATTTTTTGGGGAATTCAAGAGTTGGTGGGCCGAGTTTAATTCATATGGTTGGGCCCATGAGAGCTGTGCAATTGGTTTCTTCCCGACCAATTGTAAGAGGAGAGTATTGAGGAGCATCGATGGGAAAAGGATAAAGGAGAAGCCTCCTGATTGAGGTTTCGGGAGCGAGTCCGGCTGAAAACTATTCAATAAACTTAGCGCTTCCCGGGAGGCAACCCGGTAATATCTTTTCTTATTATTTTATTTTCATTTTTATTTTTATTTCCGAGTTTTGCCAGGTGTCTCTTCTCTTACTTGCAGGTTATTCCTTGGTTGGTTGATGACGGTTGATGAGCTGGAGTTTTAAACAAGTGTGGGGATGCAATATGCTTAAGGATTGTCGCTTTCGTTCGTTAGTGATAGCTTGATAGAGAGCACTGGAGTTTTAAGCTTGCGTTCGAATAGGAGGGCGAGGAACATGATTCACCGCACACTTGCATGATCACATATACCAGGGGAGTCTGTTCCACTTTACTTTTCTTTATGTTTAGTTTTGTCTTTTCCTTGTCTCACATTGAGGACAATGTGAAATTTAAGTGTGGGGATGGGGAACTGGCGTTTTCATTTTAAAGAAAATAAAAGAATATTGAACATCTTGGGAGTTAATATTTAAAAAAAAAAGTTTTAAAGGAAAAAATGTCCATTGAAAATTGTCTTTCTTCTACGTTAAGCAGGAAATGATATTACTACCAATGTGCTAACGAACTCTCGGAACTTTTAAATAATATAATAATAAAAGAAGGGATGGTTTGCATATCTGATTTGGGATGTGTCGGTAGGCCCAACTAGCTTTGATAGTCCTCTTTAGCAGATTATATATATATAATAATTTGAAAAACGGTGAAACCGAATTTCGATGCTTAGGGAGGATTACCATAATCTGAAAACTTTGAGATGGTTATACTTAGATGCACTTAAACCAGCACACACCACATGTCCATCTTTCTACGAGCTTAGAAATAGTTATATATTTTAGGGTGACATAAAATATTGAAAAAAAAGAAAAAAAAGAAAGAAAAAAGAAAGAAAAAGAAAAGAAAAAAAAGTATGTTTTGAAAGTTATGTGTATTCTCAAAAGTTGTTCAAGAAAAGCAAAATGCTTGTGACGAAAGTAATGTATTGCAAAATGCCAAATGAGCATTCTTTAAAGTTAGTAAAAGAGGCCAAAGATGCACATACTAGACGGGACTTGGAGTTTACGTGTTACCAAGGGGATAGTGACTCTGAGGATACACAATGGGGGCTCGAAGGTTTTTAGTCAATAAATATTTTTTTAGGGAATATATAGGACAAAGTCCAATAATATTTAGGAATAGCTCGTATGACCTCCACATGACCATTCATCCATCAAAAATTTCACCGAGTGCATCTAATTAGTACTATCAACGAGTCATTGGCTTATGGTGATTTGTCGAACCAGTTTGCTTCGACTCTAGTTTTTCTAGCTTTCTTTGTCTGAGATAGGGTAAGTGTAGCCTTAATTTTTGGCCTTTAAATGTTAAATGCAAAAGGGGGGCTTGATTGGTTGGTGGTTGGGTTTAAGTGGACAACAATATCGGCAATCGCGGTCAATATGTCGAGCTGTTTCTTGTGCTTTAGTAAGGTTAAATAATCTGGGAGTTTGATGTTTTTCACTTGGTTATGATCCTGTGTAGATTTCTTTTTCAGGGACGAAAAAGGTTCAAGTGTGGGGATATTTGATGTGTTGCAAAACACATAGCGTTTTTTATCCCGTTTTTGGGTTGTTTTGTGCGTAAAACGTTAACGAATATAAATTTTTCTTGCATGAAATTACATGTTTGTGTATGTGATAGATCTCATGTTGAAAAGAGTGAGAAAACGAGTCAAATGGAAAAAGAATCAGCTAAAACGGAGCTCGGATGAAGCCGGTACGCAAAAACGAAGATAAACGAGCTGAAAGTCGAAAAACGTCAGAAATGTCATGTTCGAGCTATGCGACCTGGTCATACCATTCAAGAAGCATGTGGTAGATTCCAACATGTCCCAAGGCTACCAAGAATGTTCAAGAATCAGCTACCACGTCTATTTTGTCTTCTAGTGGGCCTAGTGGGCTTGTTTTAACCTATTTTATATTAGGAAGGAGGTGATTAAACATATATATAAACCCTAAAACCCTATGAACGATTTTATTCAAGTTTCCAGCCATCCCACACCTGCTCTAGAGGAGAAACCAAGGAGGACAAGCTTACGGTTACATCTTTTATCCTTCAGTTGTCGGTTTTGACTATTTTAACGTTTGTGAGTTCGTTTTTGGTTTTTAAGCATTCAAACCTTTTGTAATCAGATTTATATGAGCATGTTTATCATTTATATCTATTTAATCTATTGTTCATTGATTATGATTGGCTAAACTTATTATTTCTACCTAGGTTAGATGAATATTGTTAGTTTTTAATGAGTTTTATGGATTGTTGATCATCATGGCTTGAATTGTTAATGAAAAGTTTGGTTTAATATTGAATTAGGTTGTGTTTAGTGGCTGTGAATTTATTAATTAAATATTCTCATATACCTCTTGCTTTGATTGATTGAATAAGTTTTGATTGATTGTTGCTTGTTAGAACTCTTTACTTGGTGTTTAGGGTTTGTTTGCGGGGTGATCAACCGTAGGGTTTAAGTGAGTGTAATAATTGAATATAATCAGCGGGTGACACCTTCTTAGAGACCGAGAGGTGATAGGAAGTAAGGTCGTCTCATAGCTTTTGCTTGTTAGGATTAGGATCGCGCGAGAGCGGGTTCGGTTCTTGTCGGGTTTGGTTTTTTGAGCGATTAGTTGATCTAATTTAAGTTAAACTAAATTGTTCCTCTATCCTTGGTTGCGTAGTATTCGTCTCCATTAGGGTAGTGTGTCGGTGAGACCGAGAGGAGAGTCGACATTAGAACACGTTAATAATTTGTTTTCCGGTTTGTTCTTAAAATCAACTAAGATAAGTTAGAGTTTGTCGGTGAGACCGAGAGGTGATCTGACCTTCTTGAGTGAACCTTAGTTGTGTCATCCTTTAGAACCGGTGTCGTGAGAGTCCTCAATCCATTACCTTATTATACTTTCAATATGATTCTTACCTAGGTAGACGTTTTCTCCGATTGCAGTTAAGTTTCCAAGTTTTGTAAGTGTTTAGTTAAGTTAAGTTAAGTCTAGCTAATTAATTTAGTTAAAGTAAGTTAGGTTAAGTAGTTAATTATTAAAAATCATTTAAATATTCTTAGGTGAGTCTGGTTAGGGTTAAGTATCATTAACGTTTTCAAGTGTCCTTGTGTTCGATACTCGGACTTCCATAGTGCTATACTATTAGTGATCGGTACACTTGCCGGTTTTGTGTGGTTTCTTTAGGAGTCTTGTTTAATAAATTTAAAGCTTAGTTGTGAGAGCATCATTATACCCACATCTGCTACTCACATTCCTGTTCCTGAAAAGATTCCAGATGGCACATTGGACAACATGAGATTTTGGATATATGATAGCGTCACTGCCACTGTTGTTATTAAGCTGGAGAAAGGAAAGGGTCAGTACCGATTTGTTGATCCAAGAGACTTATTAAAAAAGTTTGGAGAAAGGGACATCAAGACGCTTAGTACTTTCCAGATAATTGCTGATCCGATTTTTGAAACGGCTGCTAATGAATTTACCGGTATGGTAGCCTCTATTATAAGATGCAAGTTTTGGGCAGGTGCTTTGAAAGATGCTAACATTGATTACATGGAGCATGATTAAAGACAAAGCTACAAACCAAGGGGGAGATTGTTGGGCCTAGTTTATGTGGTTTGTACTTAGTTTACTTGTATTGGACTTGGGTACGGGTTGTTATGTAAATCGAGAACAACTTAGTGTTCTCGGTGGGCTTTTTGTTTGTTTGGGCCAGTGTGTTGGCTTCCCTATATATAGTTGATGTAATGTATCGGGTTAAGGTTGTTCATTCGAAGTGATTGTGATCGTGTATTGTAAGTGCTTAAGCACCCGGCGTATTCTTAATATACGTGTGTTTTGAAGCAATATTGTGTTAGTTCCTTGTGCTTATTCGTGTTCTTGAATTACCGAGTGTTGGTATTCCGCACCAATACTCGTTCTATTGATATCATAATTGTAGTGATCCAGATTTGGGACTTACAAATATGTTTTGTTCTCTTATGAAACATAGAGGTTTTAGCAAGGTGAATAACACTTTGATTATCACAAAGAACCATGTAGCGTTGTTGCATAAAGCCAAGTTCTTGCATAAATCTTTTCAACCACAATAATTCTTGCATGCTTCTATTGCTGCCCATATACTTTGCATCAGTAGTAGACAAAGCAACACACTTTTGCAGTCTTGACTGCCATGACACGGCTCCCCCTGCAAATAACATCATATATCCAGAAGTGGATTTCATGTTGTCCATATTTCCTGCCATATCAGAATCCGTGTAACCAACCAACATCGGATCCCTATTTCCAAATGTTATACCCAATTTGGAAGTACCCTGTAGATATATAAGAATCCACTTAACTGCTTCCCAATGCTTCTTATCCGGATTGACAAGAACTGACTAACAACACCTACTGCATGGGCAATATCATGTCGTGTATATACCATGCGTACATCAAGCTTCCAACCGCTGATGCATATGGAACACCGTCCATCTCTTCAATCTCTTTCTCAAAAGTAGGGGAATCTTTTTCTGTTAACTTAAAGTTGGGAGTAAGAGGTGTACTAACCACCTTAACTTTAGACATCTTGAATCTGCTAAGAACCTTTTCAATGTATTGATCTTGTGATATGTGCAACTTCTTTGAAGCTCTATCTCCAGTAATCCGAATGCCAAGAATATTCTTAGCTGGCCCCAAGTCTTTCATAGAAAACGTCTTGCTTAATTCTTTCTTTAGCTGGACAATTCTTTCTGCATTCTTGCCAACAATCAACATATCATCAACATAAAGCAATAATATGTTGAAATCATCATCCAAACCTCTTAAATAAAACACAGTGATCATACGCAGTCTTTCAATAGGCTTGCATCCCCATAACTGACTCAAATTTCTTATACCACTGCCTCGGTGCTTGCTTCAAGCCATAAAGACTTTTATGAATTTTACAAACATAATCTTCTTTTTTTTTTAACCTGAAAACCTTCAGGTTGCTCCATATAGATTTCTTTATCCAGATCACCATGAAAGAATGCTGACTTGACATCCATTTGCTCAACCTCAAGATCAAGACTAGCAGCTAAACCAAGGATCACCCTGATGGAACTCATCTTCACAACTGGAGAGAAAATCTCATCCAAATCAATACCCTTCCTTTGACTGAACCCTTTGACCACCAATCTTGCCTTGTACCAGGCCGTGAGGTATGTTCTTCATTCTTTAATTTGTAAACCCACTTGTTTTTCAAAACTCTTTTGCCATTAGGCAACTTCACCAACTCAAAGGTATTGTTCTCATACAAGGAATTCATCCCATCTTGCATGGATTCAACCCACTCTCTTTTATGCTTATCTTCCATGGCCTCTTTATAATACTCGGGGTCTCCCCTATTAGTGAGTAAGGCGTACTCACCGGTCAAATAACGAGTAGAAGGTTGACGATTTCTCATAGACCGCCGAGTGGGGACATATGTAAGATATGTACTGTTAACTCAGGATGAATATCCTCATCCAACTCGACAGGCTCTTGATTATCAACTAGTGATGGGTACCATGTTGTTCGTCTTTTGAATACCGTCTTCGTGATGTGGGGCTCAAAGTGCTGAGTAGAAATAGGATCCAAATCAATTAGAAGCTACCTGTGTCTTCTCAATATCTGTCAAAGCGTCATCTTCCACAAACACAGACATCACAACTTCTTACAAGCTTCTTTAAAACGGATCATATAGCCTTGATCCAACTCTCTTTCCATAACCAAGACATATACACTGCATCAAGCCTTGATCTTTCATCCTTGTGAATATGCACAAATGTTTGCTCATC
>NW_027502944.1:0-41299 GCF_021521415.1 Bidens hawaiensis
AACCCTATACTATGCATTCTATATATATAGGGAACTAACCACTCAAGCCCAATACTAACCAAAAGCCCACCGAGATCCAAATGGATCTCGGTTTACATACACGGCCCAAACAAAACACACATACTAAGTACAAACCAAATAACTAGGCCCAACAATGTACATTATCATTTACCTTAAATTATATATGTGTGAATAGGAAAAAACATGTGTGTACATATTATACATATATGTATAATAATAAAACCGATTTTTTTTCTTTTTAATTCATATTATACCTATACACATATATATACTTTCATTTAAACTCTATTTACGTAATGTACATATATGTACATTATCATTTACCTTAATTAAATTATATGTGTATAGGAAAAAACATGTGTGTACATATTATACATATATGTATAATAAAAAAACCGATTTATTTTCTTTTTAATTCATATTATACCTATACACATATATATACTTTCATTTAACCTCTAGTTACGTAACACATATGTACATTATCATTTACCTTAAATTATACATATATGTATAGGAAAAAAACATGTGTGTACATATATGTATAGCTAAACCGAGAATTTTTTTTACGTTTTTTTAGAAACCGGGATGATAAATAAGAACTTTGGTTTTTTTTGTTTTTTTTTATTTTTGTGTTTTTTTTTGTTTTATGATTTTTTTTTTTGGTTTTTTTTTTTGTCCAAAATGGTTCTTATAGTTCTCAATTTCCAAAAAGTTCTCACATGATCCTGATCATATATATATATATATATATATATATATATATATATATATATATATATATATATATATATATATATTTCTCTAATGATTTTCTACTTAATTTTGTTTTTATCAATGTATATTTTTATAACTGGTGATATGATTAGGATATTTGGATGAATGGTAATGATATTATCGACACAGGATCCTTTTAACATGACAACACAAAAATGATAATAAATGCTTTAGTTGAAAATAAAACCGTTTGATTGGGTATGAAGTCCCATTGATGAAGAACAAAACAATATAGATTGACTAAGCTCTAAATTGATTATAATATTTTTATGGTTTTACAAAAGAAAAGTACCAAATTTTCATATTTATAACGGATTTTGCCAATACTTTTATTAGTGATCAAACACTAATCTAGAGGTAGAGGCGCACTTCGGATTAATTTTAGAGTTTCAAGTTATTCGGATCGGGTTATTTGGGTGTTTTTTTTGAAAGAAAAGTGTCCCGGTAACCAACCATATAAATTCGAATTGGTCGGGTCGGGTCGTGTTGTTCGATTTCAGTTTAAAATGTAAAATGAAAAATATATATATATATATATGTTTATTCACAAAATATCATTATGCTACTAAATAAATATTATAAAAATTCAAACATATCATATGATAATGTTCAAAAGTCCCAAAACTAACTACAAAACATAGTATTTCAAATGCTAAAAATTCCAAATCAAAACACATCAATAAAGAGAAGACAATAAATGTTCGGTTTGTTTTTGGGTATCAGGTTGAAAGAATGACAGCCGACCCATTTAAGGTTAGGGTTGGTCGTGTTCAGATTTTTCGAGTATTCTCTTATTCGGCTTTGAGTGGCTTCGAGTTAGATTAAGCATTCGGATACGATTAAAAAACACACCCCTAACTAATCATGTGTGTTCTAAGTAAAACGTATATTGATAAGTATGTATTTTAATAATCGTTTTATTAATCCATGGGTTGTGGCGGTAACTCGACATAAAAACTACAGCAGTAATTAACAATAATAAGTATGTATTTTATGGATAAGGTTAAAATACAAAGAGCCACAAAAATAAGAATCGAGAGAAGCAATCTAATTCATTGATCTTATATTTGAATGGTTATGATTAATTTAAGAGAAACAAAATAGTGAAAATGGCATAAAAGGAATAACCAACATTTGTTGACTTTCTCTCTTTATATACAAGTCACTTGTCAATTCCTCCATCATTTTAAAACATCCATAATTTTTTCATACGACGATTTAAAAAAAAACTCACCATAATCGCACGCGTTTTGTTATCTTTTATATGAGTATTATATTGTTATATAAAAATAAAATAGCGGGTTTTTATACATTGTGTTATTGGTTGTTCACTGTGTTTTTAATTTGGTTTTCTTGCGTTGTGTTATAGATTCTGGTCATTGTGTATTTCAGTTGGCACTCATATTAAAGATAAAAATTTTAAAAAATCACGTTATTATGTCTTTCTGTTCATCATTTTTTGTTCGTCATTGTGTCTTTTTATTTATCACTGTGTTTTAGTCATTGTGTGTTATGTTCATTGTCTTTTATTCAGGATTGACATGTGACATTCACTTAATTTGAAAAAAAGAGTATTACTTTCATTGTGTATTATGTTCAGGTCATTGTGTCATATGTATTTTTCATTGTGATTTACGTTTAAGGTCATTATGTAATATCACTGATATGTATTCATCAATGTGTTTTACGTTTCAAGTTATTGTGTAATATTTTTATTATTATATTTTATGTATTTTATAATTTGTTGTTATTTTGTCATTATATTTACATATTAAAATTACACAACGGTGTTATTAGTATTAAAAATAATACACAATGAAGAGTAAAAATACACAATGACAAACAGAAAGACACCATGACGTGATTTTTGTTTTATTTTAACATAACAAAGTCATACTCATATTAAAGACAAAAACCGTTTGTTATTATGGTGAAATTTAAAAAAGAAACATCATATGAAAAGGTTATAAATGTTTGGGGAATTGGCATGTGTCTTGTATGTGAAGAGAGAAAATATGTGTTATTAATTTTTATCTTTTTCACTTTAGTCCCCACTTGACATATGTTAATTAAATATGGTTTCTTATACTTCTCATTTTTGTAAGCCTTTATAGAATAAGGTAGTGTTTGTTTTTTTTTTCCAGAAAAGGTATTCTTAACCTCTTTTGTCTGCGCAGTGCAGACCACAAACAGACTTTTAGGTTTGCAGTATGTTTGTTTTTTTTTTGTTTTTTTTTTTTTTGAAGACCTTTACTTAAAAAACGTATGTGTGTCCTCTTATCCTAAAATACTTGGACTAAAGTCTTCTAATCTCTTCAAAGTTTGAAACCCTAATCCTTATAAAAAAACATCGGCCTACCGACCGGCGATTCCCCCTCTTTTACACCCCCACCATCGCCGCCCCCTAACCTCCACCCCCACAGTCGTCCGCCGTCGCACCTCCTCCACCCGCCTAGTCGTCGCCCCCCCCCCCCCCCCACCCCAACTGCCGCAGCCGTCATCGCACCACCTCCTCCAAGCCACAGCCGCCGACAAATCTCCACCCACAAGTAACGTAACGGATTATGTTATGTTTTGTGATTAGTGTTTAGGTTTGAATTTGCCACTTGGTTTGAATATGTTTAGGTTTGAATTGAGCACTTGATTTGTGCCTGGGAAAATTGTTTATGTTAGGTTTGAATTGAGCACTTGAAAAATTGTTTAAATTGTAGTTTATTTAGCAGTCTGTAGACGTTAAAAAATAAACAGTCTTTTTTTTTTTGCAGACTGTAAAGGTTTGGTCCGCCTCTTCTTATACAGATGTTGTTCGCAGATGTAGACATTATACTTTTGAAAAAACAACTAGCACCTAACTTCATCCTATATTTTATAATCGTTTTATTGATTATGTTGTATATAAAAAGATTTTCTTAAATTTGTATATTTTATATTTTATACTTGTTATTTTTACACTAAATATTTTATTTATCTTTACCTTTAATTTTCTTCTTTTCTTTCAAATAATTCATCTTATTTATTTTTAACAAGTTGACAAATCACATATAGGGTTGAGTTATTCAACAAATATCAACAAAAATGAGAAGTATTGGAAGCCATAATTAATTGACATGTGTCAAATGTGAAGCAAAGGGAAAATGGTATAAAAGTAATATTTTCTCTCTCCATATGCAAGTCACATGTCAATTCCCCCATAATTTTAAAACATCTATAACTTTTTCATATGATATTTTTTTTAAATCACCATAATAACAAGCATTTTTTTATATTTAATATGAGTGTGATTTTGTTAGTACAAGTTTAGACGTGGCCATCTAGACAAGTGAAACGATCCTTGCTGTCGAAGTTTACTACTAGATAGGAATATAAAAATTAAAACAAAAATTACGTCATCGTGTTTTTTTGTTTGTCATTGTATGTTTTTTAGTCATTGTGTTTTTCTGCTTGTTATTGTGTTTTTTTTTCGTCATTATGTCTTTCAAATAATCATTGTGCTTTTTTTTAAATATTAATAATACTGTTGTGTAATAATAATACATAAATATAATGATAAAATAAAAACAAATTATCTAATGCATTAAACACAATGATTAATACATATTACACAATAACCTGAAACGCAAAACACAATGATGAATGCATATAACACAAGGACCTGAAACGTAAAGCACAATGATGAATAACACAATGAACTGACACATAAAACACAATGGAAACTACATATTACACAATGACATGAACGTAATACACAATTAATGTAATACTTTTTTCTCAAATTAAGTGAATATCACATGCCAATCCTAAACAAAAGACAATAAGCATATTACACAATAACTAAAATGCAATGATAAGTCAGAAAGACAAATGATGAGCACAAAGACATAATGACAAACAAAAAGACACAATGACATAATCTTTGTTTTAATTTTATCTTTAATATGAGTACCAATTGATAACACGTTGACCAAAATCTATAACACAATGCATAGAAAAACCTAATTAAAAAACACAATGAACAACTAATAACACAATATAAAAAACCCACTAACTTTTTTTTAAATTTTTATATAACAATATGATACTCATATTAAAGATAAAAAAACGCTTGTTATTATGTTTATTTTTTGGAATATTGCCCTCATATAATCCCAACTATTGTCCATTGGCAAATATAAGGACCAAGTATCGAAATGGCAGAATATAATCCCAACTACGCATGTGGTGTAACATTTGAGCCAAAACAAGGTACACCTCAGTACGTATTTACCGATTAAACAAATAAACGCCTTTTGCGTAACAAACGAACGATTAACCGAACGGGTCGGGTTATGACCCAGAAATCCCGGGGGGGCATCTATAAGTGTTATACATTTAATATAAGCTAAAATATTAGTAATATGGCCTTAGTTCGATAGCAAACAAGTTTAACGAAAACATGATCGTTTAACTACCCGCTATAGATTTAAACACGAAAGATAGTTACAAACCAAGCATTGTATCATCCGTTAAGCCGAAAAAGACTTACCAAATACTTAATTGAAATGTTTTAAGCGATCCGTGAAAATATTTTTGATTTTTACAAACGTATAGTATGTTTTTATAATTTTACACAAAACTAGCCGAAAAACACTGGTTTTCGCACTGTTTGACGCACCCGATAAGTTTTTAGCGCCAAAAACCGAACCCGAAATAAATTTGGGGTCGAGATTTCACGTAAGGGCACGAAAAACGAGACAAATGATCAAGAGGGGGGCCCATGGACCCCACCTTTGGGGCGGCCGCAATAAGGGAAACCCCCCCCCCCCCCTAAGTTTCCTTTAAATATAAAAATAAGTTCATGATATTTTTAAAGTCATTTTCTTGTGGAAAAATCTGGATATCAACCTGCTCCTCTCAAAACCCAGCAAGAACTAGGTAAAAATGTCATAAATAATCGATTTTCGGCTCGTTTAAACTCGATTAATACCATATAAACATAGCTTAATTGCCAAAAATCATTCATAACCATGTAAAAATCCTAAAAATGGCCCAAATACATGTTTTGATCATACACATGGTGAAGAACCTGGTTTGATAGTTTTTTTGGCCATAAACACGGATTAAAGGGTTGAAACGGCATTTTTACGGTTCAAAAGTTCGTTTTTGTGCACTAGCCGAAACCCTAAGTTAGAGGGCTGTTCTCTTTATGAAACTTGCTTGTTTTATGATATAGGACTTGTATCTAGCCTACATAGGAGCACAAGAGCTTGAAAAGTTTATTAGAAAGGCGGAAACGAACCAAAACCGCTAAGGTAACGCCTTAGGTTAAGGTTGTGATGTGTATATTATTAGGCCTTGAAATTTTTCAGGGACATCAGGGTCTATGTCATTGAGTCCCTGTTCAAATTTGGTAATTTTTCGACCATCCGAGAATATTTGGCAAATTTATTACCGAATTTGGACGTTTAATGGGGAAAAATAGTTAAAATGCTTCAAAAATTTTGAACATTTTCTGAGAACTTAAATTTAATGTATTTTGATCACATATGAATTTTGGGATCATTTGGAGAAGTCTAAAGGTGTTTTGTGCATATGCGTTCGTGTGAATTTTTATAGCCGAATTTGGGCCGAAAAGAATATTGCACGAGCTTTTTACCTTCTAGAATTGATACAGGTTGTTTTGGGACATAATTTGAGTATTCAAGAATTTTTGTGGAATTTTTTGAAATTGTTTGGGATAAACGGACCCATTTTCTTGAAACTGTTAACTTGTGAATACTCATAACTGTTTTCTTGAAACTCACCAACTCTAGTAGTTGACCCATTTTTAAACGTGCTTTTCAGGTGTGATACCGAAGTTGGAAAATCCGTGAATTTGTGCTATCTGTTACCAAACGTGATCGATGCGGTGTGAATAGACGCAGACTTACTAGTACGAATAGAATAACTTACAAGTATATTTTGTTGTAACACCTAGTTTGTAATCAAAGATAGATCATTGTAATATAATGTAAATTAGTTGTAATGTTTCTTTATAAGCAATGTTGTTGATACCAGAGGTGTCTGTTACATTCCCATTTTACGCTTCCGAATTGTGCTAGTCGGGGTGTGACAGAAGTTGGTATCAGAGCCATTGGTTATAAAGGATTAGGTAAGGGTACCTAAAATATAACCGTAGGCTCGATTAACTCTGGGAAAATAATTATTAATATTATATACTGATGGATGTCGGGATGAACTTGTAGGGCAAGTGAGTTATTGTGGTCCGGAACATAATAACAGACTTGCTTGTATGAGGGAATTCGGGGAGAAGTCGCGGAACGTGTGGTTAGGTAAAAGTGGCAACATATGTGTATAAAAAGTAACGTGTAAGTATAAATATATATGTAACACTCATAAGTGCTTATCTGAATCAAGGTGTATAAATACGTATACGTATGATACTGTTGATGACGGTAAATTTTATTATGAATATTATATTCATTTATATTCAGTATTAATTTTAATAATAATTAAAATTAAAATTTTAATAAAACTAATATTATATTCTATTCTAATATAATTAATATTAAATTTGGTTGAATTAATTAATCGTCCCGACAATAGTTAGCGCTAGCAATAGATATTATTCTTATAACTAACCTTTGTGCAGAGTCATGTCAAGAAATAACGACTACGTACCGGAAGAAGAACCGGTAATCTCTGCAGAGGAGGATCCAGAGGAGGAGGACCCAGAAGAGGAACTGGAGGAGGATAAGGAAGAGGCGGAAGAAAAAGTTATTTGTAGAGAGCTACCCAGGAATGTACCTGATCTGTCCGGCTACAGATGCGATAGCTATCCCCCCCAGGTCACCACGCAGGGGTCAAAACGAAGTTAACAGTCAGTATCGTTCACCTGCTAGAGTAGCCAGATTACCCACTCCACCTATTCACATGTCCCCGACGACTTCAGCTACTGCGCGAGTCCGACAGACTGCCCGTATTCAGGTAACCCCGATTGACCCTACCTCGATTCCATTCAGATCTACCCACTAGCGGGGAGGACCTTCACGTCCTAGAGCGGATACTTCATCTTCTCGTTCGTTGAGTATACCTACTCCTCGCCCTGACCTCCCAAACGCAGGAAACAACTCTTGGATGGCTGTCCTGACTGACCGTGTGATAGACCATTCGATAGCCATAGCTAATATCAACCAGGAAAGGAGGGACGTGACCCAGTGCTTATCGACGTTACAGCAGATAGTACTGAACTTGCAGCAGTCAGATGCCTACCACCGTTGGTGTTTGGATTGGGTGACAGTTCGACTGTGGAATTGTTACTGGATGATTACGATGTTGTTGTATTTATGTTTGTGGTTAGTCTATCGTTTGTATGGATAGATGCAGGATGTTACAGATATGTGTACGTGACCTTTTGATACTCCATGTATGTATATAGTAGTATGTTATGTTAACATGGGGCACAATTTTGTACATTATTACAAGCACTGACCCTTATAGGGTTAAGTCTAACAGTCACTTAGTGACAGATTTTGATATATACATGCAAGCACTGGCCTTTATCAAGCTAAGGCTATGTACATCTTATTATCAATGTACAGAACAATTTGTGAAATGTCAGTATGTTATCTGGTTTATCTGTACAACATTTATTGTGAATATTATTACACAGTGCCGTAGATTGGAATTAGTATTAATTGGCTTATATTTGCTTATCATTATAGAATGGCCCCAAAGAAAGCAACCCCCATGACTGAAGCAAAAATAGCCGAGATGATTGCTCGGAAAATGCAGGCAGCAATACCACTTATTGTAACACAAGTAACTGCCGGTGTTAATGCCAATATACAAACAAACCAGCAACAAATCAATAATGCTCCCCCAACCAACAATGAAACAGTTACAAATAATAATCCCCCACCTAATACAAATTCCCTTCCCAATGCCAATAATCCCCCACCGGATACAAATAATGTCAACAACAATAATCCTCCACCGAACCCAAACAATAACAATAACAACCCTAATCCCTCTCAAAGGGAATATTCTATCAAAAACTTTATGGCCTGTAAACCGATTAATTTCAAGGGCACTGAAGGGCCAAACGGGTTAATCAAATGGATAGAGAAGACGGAATCTGTTCTCAATATTAGCAATTGTCCACCCGAAAACATTGTCAAGTATGTTGCTTCTACTTTTACGGATCATGCTTTGATGTGGTGGAACGCTACAGTTCAGATAAAAGGGCAAGATACGGTTAACCGCATGACTTGGGCTGAACTCAAAACATTAATGCTAGATCATTTCTACAAAGGTTAGAACATGAACTCTGGAGTCTGGAAATGAAAGGAGCAGATCACCTGGGGTATACCAACCGCTTCAATGAACTGGCTCGCTTAGTACCCTGGTTAGTAACTCCCGAGGACAAACGAATTGAAAGTTATATTTGGGGTTTAGCCCCGGAAGTGAGGAGTTTGGTGAACTCTGTGGGTCACACATCGTTTGAGGGTGTCGTGACTCAAGCCGGCATTGTGACTTTTGACTTGGTAAGAAGCGGAGTGTTGAGAATGGCCGGGGAATCATCGGGTATGAAGCGAACCAATTATGGATCAGGATCACAAGGAAGGCCAGCAAATAAACGTGCACGCCCGACAATACAAAATTATGTCATGAGCAGTTCTGAGGTGAAACGAGACAGGTACAAGGGACCATGGCCAAAATGTGATAAATGTAGTTTTCATCATGTGGGCGAGTGTAGACCGATAATATGTCAAAGTGTGGAAGGACTGGACACAATGGTGGTCCCAATTGCCGAATCGGTATGGAGATTGTTAACCGACCAGCCCAAACAACCCAACCCCGCCGTCCCCAACTACCGAGACCGCAACCAATTCGTCAGCAACCAGCTCAGCAAAACCCAACCGTAGTGAATCGCCGTGCTTGTTTTGAATGTGGGAGCACGGAGCACTTTAGAAGGGACTGCCCCAAGCTTAATCGAGGAGCAGTCACCGGTCGAAATCAAGCATCGACGTCTGATGCGCCTAGAGGACGCGTGTTCGTTATCGGGTTTGGAGAAGCACGACAAGACCCGAACGTAGTAACAGGTACATTTGTTGTTTCTGATCAATATGCTTCTGTATTATTTGACATGGGTGCCGATAGAAGCTTTGTTTCAATTAGCTTTGTATCCCTGGGTAATATGCCAGTTAGTGAACTAACAAATCCCTATACTATAGAACTCGCTAACGATAACTCTATAACTGTCAACCAAATAGTCCAAAACTGTTCCATTATTCTTAATGACCACCCATTCCTTATTGAACTACTCCCGATAGAGTTAGGAAGTTTTGATGTTATTGTCGGCATGGACTGGTTAACCAAGAATAAGGCAGAGATTGTGTGGAACGAAAAGGCAGTTAAAATTCCCTTTTCGAATGGTGAGATGATTGTGGTACAAGGAGAGAAGTCCGGTTCGATATTACCTCTCGTGTCTCATCTCAAAGTGTTGAAATGTTTACGCCAAGGTTGTATGGCATTCTTGGCAAACGTGACTATAAACAACCCTGATGAGAAATGCATAGAAGAGATTCCCGTTGTACGTGAATACCCCGATGTCTTTCCCGATGATCTACCTGGATTACCACCGAACCGACAGGTTGAATTCCGTATTGACTTAATCCCAGGATCAGCCCCCATTGCTAAGGCACTACTTATATGGCACCAAATGTACTGTATACACCGACCACAAGAGCCTACAGCACATTTTCGACCCAAAAGAATTAAACATGAGGCAGAGGAGATGGGTAGAGCTATTAAACGATTATGACTGTGAGATTCGATACCATCCGGGCAAGGCTAATATAGTAGCAGATGCTTTGAGCAGAAAAGACAGGATCAAACCACTACGAGTCCGAGCACTTGGAATGATTGTCCAAACCAGTCTCATCGAACAAATTCGTATTGCCCAAAATGAAGCCCTGAAAGGAGATCACTTGGAAGATGAAAACTTACATGGGACCAAACAAAATTTTGAAGAAAGAATCGACGAAATTTTATATTACAAAAACCGAGTTTGGATTCCCACTTTCAGCATTCTACGTGACTTGATCATGGACGAAGCCCATAAGTCCAAATACTCCATTCACCCAGGAACAGATAAGATGTACAAGAACTTGAAGGAGTATTACTGGTGGCCCGGTATGAAGAAGGATATAGCCACGTATGTCGGTAAGTGTTTAACTTGTGCGAGGGTTAAGGCCGAATATCAAAAACCTTCGGGAATGTTGCACCAACCAGAAATACCACAATGGAAATGGGAACAAATTACCATGGATTTTGTAACACACCTCCCTAAAACCTCCCGAGGAAATGATGCAATATGGGTGATAGTTGACCGACTAACCAAATCCGCACACTTCCTTCCAATTCGTACCATTTTCACAACCGAAAAACTTGCTCACATTTACATAAATGAAATCGTATCCCGACACGGCATACCCGTTTCAATTATTTCTGATCGAGATAGCCATTTCACCTCTCGTTTCTGGCAAGCCGTACAAGAAGCTTTGGGAACCCGAATTGACCTAAGTACCGCCTACCATCCCCAAACCGACGATCAATCTGGGCGAACCATTCAAACCTTAGAAGATTTGCTTCGCGCTTGTGTACTAGACTTCGGTGGAAACTGGGATCAACATCTTCCACTGATTGAATTTTCGTATAATAATAGCTATCACAGTAGCATTCAAGCGGCACTATATGAAGTGTTGTACGGGCGGAAATGTAGATCACCTTTGTGCTGGACTGAAGTCGGAGACACTCAAATTACTCGATCTGACTTGATTCAAGAAATTACAGACAAAATCCGTAAAATCACAAGCAAATTAAAAATCGCCCGAGATCGACAGAAAAGTTACGCTGATGTTCGTAGAAAGTCGTTATCCTTGAAATAGGTGATAAAGTATTCCTCAAGGTATCCCCATGGAAAGGCGTCATTCGATTCGGAAAAACCGGTAAACTAGCTCCGCGATACATTGGACTGTATGAAGTAATTTCTAAGATAGGTCATGTAGCCTACCGACTGAAATTACCTTTGGAGTTGAGTTCTATTCACGATGTCTTTCATGTTTCGAACCTGAAAAAGTGCCTTACTGACGAAACCGAAATTGTGCCATTAAAAGACTTGAACATAAACGAAAAACTGAATTTCGTTGAAGAACCGGTGGAAATATTAGAGGGAAAAATAAAACAATTAAGACACAACAAAATCTCTCTAGTCAAAGTTCGGTGGAATTCAGAACGGGGACCCGAATTCACGTGAGAGCGGAAATCCGAATTTAAAAAGAAATACCCGCACCTGTTTCCAAATAAAGACAAAGTTGAATAATCAAATTCTAGGGACGAAATTTTCTAACAAGGGGAGAATGTGGCATTTGAGCCAAAAAAGGTACACCTCAGTACATATTTACCGATTAAGCAAATAAACGCCTTTTGCGTAACAAACGAACGATTAACCGAACGGGTCGGGTTATGACCCAGAAATCCCGGGGGGGCATCTATAAGTGTTATACATTTAATATAAGCTAAAATATTAGTAATATGGCCTTAGTTCGATAGCAAACAAGTTTAACGAAAACATGATCGTTTAACTACCCGCTATAGATTTAAACACGAAAGATAGTTACAAACCAAGCATTGTATCATCCGTTAAGCCGAAAAAGACTTACCAAATACTTAATTGAAATGTTTTAAGCGATCCGTGAAAATATTTTTGATTTTTACAAACGTATAGTATGTTTTTATAATTTTACACAAAACTAGCCGAAAAACACTGGTTTTCGCACTGTTTGACGCACCCGATAAGTTTTTAGCGCCAAAAACCGAACCCGAAATAAATTTGGGGTCGAGATTTCACGTAAGGGCACGAAAAACGAGACAAATGATCAAGAGGGGGGCCCATGGACCCCACCTTTGGGGCGGCCGCAATAAGGGAAACCCCCCCCCCCCTAAGTTTCCTTTAAATATAAAAATAAGTTCATGATATTTTTAAAGTCATTTTCTTGTGGAAAAATCTGGATATCAACCTGCTCCTCTCAAAACCCAGCAAGAACTAGGTAAAAATGTCATAAATAATCGATTTTCGGCTCGTTTAAACTCGATTAATACCATATAAACATAGCTTGATTGCCAAAAATCATTCCTAACCATGTAAAAATCCTAAAAATGACCCAAAAACATGTTTTGATCATAGACATGGTGAGGAACCTGGTTTGATAGTTTTTTTGGCCATAAACACGGATTAAAGGGTTGAAATGGCATTTTTACGGTTCAAAAGTTTGTTTTTGTGCACTAGCTGAAACCCTAAGTTAAATGGCTGTTCTATTGATGGAACTTGCTTGGTTTATGATATAGGACTTGTATCTAGCCTACATAGGAGTACAAGAGCTTGAAAAGTTGATTAGAAAGGCGGAAACGAACCAAAACCGCTAAGGTAATGACGAAACACTCGCTTACGGGCTGTTTAGTTTAACGTTGTGATGTGCATATTATTAGGTCTTGAAATTTTTCAAGGATATCAGGGCCATGTCATTGAGTCCCTGTTCAAATTTGGTAATTTGTCGACCATCCGAAAATATTTGGCGAATTTATTACCTAATTGGGACGTTTAATGGGGAAAAATAGTTAAAATGCTTCAAAACTTTTGAAAATTTTCTGGGAACTCAGATTTAATGTATTTTAATCACATATGAATTTTGGGATCATTTGGAGAAGTCTAAAGGTGTTTTGTGTATATGCGTTCGTGTGAATTTTTATAGCCGAATTTGGGCCGAAAAGAATATTGCACGAGCTTTTTACATTCTAGAATTGATACAGGTTGTTTTGGGACATAATTTGAGTATTCAGGAATTTATGTGAAATTTTTGGAAAATTTTTGGGATAAACGGACGATTTTCAGGCAAAATATAGCTGATAAAATGAATTTTTATCAATTAATAAATTAGTAAATAATTCTAGAAAAAAATTTTTAAAAATCTACATATTTTAATTGATAAGTGGCTAAATTTTCATAATTTAATGATTAACGATTAATTAATTATGCTAATTTAAAGATTAAACAAATTCAGTTTTTATAAAAACCAGCAAGTTCGCGACTAACGAACCTGCAGGAATATCAGAACACCAAGAGTGACCAAAAATCATATTTTTGGATTAATTAAGTAAAAACGAACTTTTCTATGAGAAACCTGGACAATCCGGATAGATTATGCGCGTTTCTTCTTAAATCAAACTGAATAAACGGAAACGGACCCCGTGGCTAATCCGGGACCCCAGTATGTGATCCTTCTTTATAACTTAATCATTTTATTAACCAATGCATTTACCCAAGCTTACTTCTCCATAACTGTTTTCTGAACGCGTAAACGAACAACTTGGCCAAGCTGGGAAAACGGGAATCTGAGCCAAGTTCGATTTTAAGTATTAGATATTGAACAACATCACAACCTAAGCCTATTGCCACTTTCTGGGTGTTCCAGCTATACCCAGATTAGTTATACAGCCCAGTTTAGTATTGAGATTATAATAATATTAAAATATTAATATTATTATAATATTGATTCTAGGAAACCGTGATTGCAAGTTATACAAACCTCGAACCGACGTGCTACTAATTATCTACTAAATAGTGAGTTTCATGACCCCACTTTCTGAACTGTTTTACGAACTTTTGGGATGAAAAGCATGTTTGCTTATATCTATATACTTATCTAAAACATGTGATGATGTGAATTATCTAAGTGCTAACACATGAAAGTCCCCACTAACACAGTGATTAACTTCGAGCCGGTGGCTTGTGAATAGTACTATTGGTTTGACAAACCCAGGCGGGGCCAGCACGGTTTGCTGAGACATTATCCCGTTTGCACATATCCATATTTTTACGAACCAGCTATGTAGTGTTAGACATAGCTACTTGGGGCATAATGTGGGCGGAAGGGAAGCCACAGTGGTTGATTGAGCGTGGGAAATGGAGGCACGCAGCACGAACAGTCCAGGCTTCACTATAGCTTAGCATAATTACATCATTTACATACATACATACTTATTTCATGATTACAAGTGTTAACTTGTGAATGCTCATAACTGCTTTCTTGAAACTCACCAACTCTAGTAGTTGACCCATTTTTAAACGTGCTTTTCAGGTGTGATACCGAAGTTAAAAAATCCGTGAATTTGTGCTATCTGTTACCAAACGTGATCGATGCGGTGTGAATAGACGCAGACTTACTAGTACGAATAGAATAACTTACAAGTATATTTTGTTGTAACACCTAGTTTGTAATCAAAGATAGATCACTGTAATATAATGTAAATTAGTTGTAATGTTTCTTTATAAGCAATGTTGTTGATACCAGAGGTGTCTGTTACATTCCCGTTTTACGCTTCCGCATTGTGCTAGTCGGGGTGTGACATGTGGGTGGAAAATTAACGAGAAGTTAACCTTCCGTTAGTTTTTGTGACGTGGCTGCTGAGTTGTCATGTAATTGGCTGACGGGGATGCTGACTGATATATTAATTAAAAAAAACATACATATAAAATCAAAACCACCTGGGATCGTTATCCTCATTGGATATCCTCATCAGAAACCCTGCAACACCTCCGACCAGCGTCGGCCGGCCGTCTGCGCCAACACCGGCCGCTCACCTGCAACAAGACCACGACTACTAGACGTCGGGAGGAAAGAACGGTGTCGTCATAGATGCGTTCGTCGAGAGAAGATTATAGACGACGACGGGAATCGCTGAGAGATATGAGAAAATACGTTTTCAACTTCAATTCCAGTTTTCATTTCAGATTCATACATTTTTAATCAAAATCAGCAAAAAAACTACTATATTTATTTCTGATTTGTTGATTTAATAAACGAATCGAGAGAACGGATTATGTTGAAATTCTTTCATGGTGTGGTGGTATTGTTGATGAAGAAGCAATACACTGGGGGTGTACAGTGGTGTTATGGCAGGTTTCAGGTGGCGGTGGCCGGTTTTGGTATAGATGAACGGCCGACGGTTTAGTCCAGTCATCCTCGTTAATTTTATCTATATGTTTTTTTAATTAATATACCAGTCAGCATCCTCGTCAGCATCCCCGTCAGCAGCCCAGTTAGCCAATTACGTGACAACTCAGCAGCCACGTCACAAAAACTAACGGAAGATTAACTTCCCGTTAATTTTCCACCCACATGCATAGTTGGGATTATATTTTGCCATTTCGATAGTTGGTCCTTATATTTGCCAATGGGCCATAGTTGGGATTATATGAGGCCAATATTCCTTATTTTTTTAAAAGAATGTTGCATAAAAAAGTTATGGAAGTTTTAAAATGATAAGAAATTAACATGTGTCTTGCATGTGAAAAAGAAAGTTAACAAAAATGAGTTATTACATTTATGTCATTCTTATCAATTTTTTTTAAAATTAATCTTCACTATTCAAATCGAAGATCAATAGATTAGATTCCTTCTCATCCTTTTTAATTTTTGTGATCCTTTGTATTTTAACTATATCCGTCACGTATAATACACGAGTTTCAAAGTTAGTAGAATAATAAGTATGTATTTTATAATCGTTTTATTGATTCTTGGGTCGTGTCTGTATAAAAACTAGGTGAGATAGATAAATTTATATATAATGTGGTGTATATATAAAATCACTTAGCTTTTTTTTATTCAAAAGTTACCTAACTTTATGAGATTTTAGTGGTGTGAAAGTTTTACAAATATTTGCATTTTTAAAAATTTATACTACAGGATATATGACATGTATGAATCTTCGTTAAAATTCGGCATCGGCACCCGGTCTAGTTTGAAAAACGAAAGAAGACAATCATCTCGTTCTATCTAAAATAGGTTTATACTTTCGTGTTCATTTTACTCATTTAAACAATTTATTTTTATCTCCTTTTTATATATATATAGAGTTCTTTTAGTTTAATCATTAATAATAGTTCTTTATTATTAATTTTTTTAATATTCTAAGTGTAATACATATTGTATCTTATTAGTGTATCATATTGTATAATTGTGCAATTAATTTTTTTTAATGGGTGTATCTAACATTGTGATAATGAGATTAAGTTGTTCGGAACCGTCTAATCTATGATGCAACACGACAAAATAGTTTTAAAAGTAACAAATATAACGCGCGGTCGGCTATTGGTTGGCGTGTTCCCGTTTTGGTCGGTTTCGTATTAATTTGATACCTAACCAAAAAGTTTGATTTTTAAGATCTAACCGTTCATTTTTTTAGTTAGCTTAATTGTAGCTCATTGTATGGTTCGGTTACACTTAATTTGATCGTTGACCAAATTTTTGTCTTAGAACCAACAAATATAATTTCTTCATTGTTTCCTATTTTATCTGACATTTTATCTGATTTAGACACGACAAATAACATTTCAAGTGTTACTTTAAATGTGAAATAGTAAAAAGAAAATGATATTTCCAATTTAGTAATTAAAGTAATAAGTTACTTTTATACAAACTTTAATCAAATGTCGATGGGAACGGTTTTTTTTATTATGATTGGATTGGGGAAACTCGAGCCGATCAGATAAACTTTAAATTAAAACCCGAATCATTTGCACCAACTAATTTGGTTTATGGTTCGGCTTTTACTGCCTCAACGGATAAGAAGGCCTCTAGTATCACTATCGAATTGTTGTAATAAACCATCAATGGCATTAAAACAAACTTTTTACAAGGTAATATTGATTTTATTAATTTAAACCTTATTTGTTTTCATTATTTTGATTTTTATTAATGTTTTATTAATCCATTGCATTTAATTGGTGGGTACCCACACCAAATCACTGGCACACTATAAATAGTGATGTACACTTCCAAGTCTCTCTATATGAGGCATCAAACTCAAAAGAACAACACAACCCTCCCAACTCAATTTTTCTAGCTTGCAATCTTTGTTCAGGAAAAAGAAGAAAATATGCAAAACGGTTCGAGTTTTTCGGTTGCAGAGAACGGATACCTTCCCAGCGATAAGTTTGATGACGATGGGAGGATAAAACGAACAGGTAAATTCATTGTTTTTAGTTTGACTCGTGAATATTTTTTTCAATGTATTTTCTTTTATTTGTTTTTATGGGTCAATGAAGGAACTTGGAAAAGTGCAACCGCACACATAATAACAGCTGTGATTGGGTCGGGTGTGTTATCATTGGCATGGTGTTTTGCTCAACTCGGGTGGATTGCAGGGGCCATCACCCTCTCGTTGTTTTCTGTGATCACAATGTATAACTCGATTTTGTTGACGGACTGCTACCGTTCACCTGATCCGGTAACTGGCAGCAGAAACTATACTTACATGGGTGCTGTTAAAGCCAATCTCGGTATTTCTAATTTCTTTTTCTTTATCTCAAAGAAATGTCACTTATTTGATGATGTCTAAAATTTAACTATGAGCATTTATGAGCAAAAATGTAGAAATTAATAAACATTCCATCGACCGGTAATTGGTTCTGTAAGTCAAAAGTATGTACATTTAAAGTAGTAACAACGATATCATTAATGATACAGGCTTTCGGGTTGGAAAATTCAATCTTACTCTTTTTTTTTAACAATTAACGAATAAAAAAGATAAAGCCCGGGTATCCCAATGACGAAAGGTGACCCCATACGTCCGGGCAGCCCAAGCCTGCCATCTTCTGTTTTGGAGAACCTGCCGCCCGAAAGCCTGTTGATAGTAAAACTCGATTAAATCACTCAATTTGTATTTTGTGGGACTTTGAAATATGAATTGGGAATACCATGTCATAAAAAGAAAAAGAAACGTGGTTGTGGTTGTACGAATTGTTTTTCAAAAATACTTTATTTTTTCTAAGAAAAAGTTTGTTTTAAAACCGCACCTTAAAAAGGCAGATTTTGATGTTAAATTGATATGATGCCTATATTTTATTGAATAATAAATAATTTCATTAAATATGTTCTGACTTTTATTTTGCTCTTTTTTTAGAAAACTATTAACTTCATGTATAAATAATGCATTTCATGTGTTCACATGTATTTAATGGTTGTCAAATAATAATAATAATAATAATAGCCACATATTCAAAGGGTTTATTTATTCATTTTTATTTTTATTTTTTTGGTTCATTTGACATGTAAATAGTTTTAAAAAATTTAAACAAAATTATGCATTTACTACTTGGTATGATGAAGTAAAGTCCAAGTAACTAATACGTAGCAATTATTCTATTATTGATTACACGTTTAATCTATAAGTATATGGGATATAATTGGAGACATGTTTTGCTACTAAATCATTTTAATAGTAGCTAAGTTTAGGATCATTTGTCACTCTAATCCGGTGGTTATTTCAAAAACATTTTTGTCAGTCTTAATTCAGTTCCATGTCCAGTTGCTTCCATTCCTTTCGTTAGACATCGCACCCTCGTAGCTACGATTTAACTCGATTGTTTCCTAATAATTGTTGTACCTCACAAGTAACAGTAACTACTTGTACAAATCAAAATAGAAAGTGACTATTTTGTTAGTTTGTAATAAAATCGTTTCAAGTATTCAAAAATAGCGAGTTATTACTTAAAACCGTGTGTATATGTTTGTGACACAGGACCGCTTCAATACAAGCTATGCGGGATAGCTCAGTACGGTGTTCTCGTTGGAATAACCATCGGATACACCACCACCACCGCGATCAGCATGGTGTAAGTTCACACAATACATATACATTTAAAGCAGTAACAATAATAATATTGTGTTCACCGATTTTGATTGTTTACCCTATTGTTCGTCAGTGCAATCAAAAAATCCAATTGTTATCATAAACTGGGCCACAACGCGGACTGTAAAGAGAGCGACAACATGTATATGGTGATTTTTGCGGTTATCCAGATCTTCCTAAGCCAGGTGCCCAACTTCCATAAACTGTCACCAATCTCGATCGTTGCTGCTGTCATGTCGTTCACTTATTCGTTCATCGGCATCGGTCTTTCAATTGCCAAAATCGCAGGTAAGAAAACACTAATTTGAATGTTTATTCGGTTTAAATATTTCATATATTTATTTATTTATTTATTTGAAGTATGTTCTTGTGATTACAGAAGACGGGATATCGAAGACGACTCTGATCGGAATACCGGTCGGGCCCGGCTTTTCTGGCACAGAAAAGATGTGGAGAACTTTCTCCGCCTTAGGAGATGTTGCTTTCGCATATTCATTTTGTTTCGTCCTTTTAGAAATTCAGGCAAGTCGTGTGTGATATTGTGAAAATTAGGGGTGTAAACAAGTCAGGTCGTTCATGAGCTATTCAAGATCAGCTCCACTAAAAACTCGATCCAAGCCGAGCTTAAGTGAGCTCGAGCCTAAAAATAAGTTTGTTTAACAAACGAACTTAAGCTTCACTTATTGAGCTAACAAATAATAAACCCTGGTTGAGCTCGATCTTAAACAAGCTCGGGCTCAGCTCAAGCAGGCTGTAAAGGTTTTTGAGACATTTTTTAAAAATTGCAGGATACACTGAAATCAAGCCCGCCAGAGAACAAACAAATGAAATTGGCTACCGCCACCGGAATCATGGCATCAACCGTGTTCTATATGTTGTGTGGGGTGCTGGGATATGCAGCTTTCGGGAACGAAGCACCGGGAAACTTCTTGACCGGGTTTGGATTTTACGACCCCTATTGGGTAGTGGATATTGGTAACATTTGTATTGTCATTCATCTTCTTGGTGCTTATCAGGTAAACTAATTTTATAAAAATCATGCTAATCAAACCAAAAAATGGTAACCAAGTTGATGGTTTTTGGATAATTAAATCGTGTAGGTATTAGCACAACCATTATTTGGGTTTATGGAGACTAGCAGCAAACAGAAGTGGCCACAAAACAAACTCGTCACAAACGAGTATTCATTGTGCGGATTCGATATCAACGTGTTCAGATTTGCTTCGAGAACAACTTATGTGATCGTGACGACGATAATCGCGATGTTATTCCCGTTTTTTAACGACTTTGTGGGATTACTTGGTGCGGGTACATTTTGGCCATTATCAGTTTATTTCCCGATCGAGATGTACATTACACAATCCAAGATCCGCAAGTACTCGTACACGTGGATTTGGATGCAGATATTGAGTTTAGCATGCTTGATCGTTTCACTCGTTGCTGCTGTTGGGTCGACCCGCGGGCTCATCACTTCGGTTCAATCATTCAAGCCCTTTCAGTCTGTTTCCTAGGTTATCCCGAACGGGCTCGGGTTCAGTTTTAAATGTTTTTTTAAAGTAAGGTGCCTTTCAATATAAATGACAAGAGACAGTTTTCATTGTACAAGTTGGAATGTGTATTTACATGTTTGAATCCGAGTTCGTGGTTACATTTACTGAACCTTTTTTCGGGACTTGGTAGAAATATAATAATATGAAGTCTAGCTATTTATCGTTTAAAACATAATGTACCTTTAATTTAGTCTTGGTGCGGTTTCAGAGATGCGTTGGTCTTCTAGAAGCTCATACGGGTCAACGTATGGCGGTATGTATACTTGTCTTGTGCTAGCATCATGGACAAATTTTGGTCCAAAGTACTGCAAATGGACGTATAAAACGGTTAGAAATTTAAAACTGCATATCTTGATTGCAAACAAACAGTGAAAGATAAAATATTTTCAAAAAAATATATATCATTTTTTATAATCGCATACGAAATCATATCTTCATAATTCATTTTAGAATTGTAAAATCAAGATCTCTATAGAATTGATGCACGTTACTTTTTCTATATAAAAAAAGAACATCCTGCTTTCAGTTTCTTCCATTTTAGGAAAAACCAATTACAATTAATAGAAGTCTGTTTTCTAACACATATACAGAATCATACATAGATATTAAGAATCTCTTTACTAGCGGCTCAATCCATTTACGTGTCAGGGCCATAAAGGTATAGGCAAAGTGTTGGAGTTAATTCCCAAACCCGATCTATGGGTTAGGAAGGTGGGGCCAGTTTGAGCTAATGGATTGATCTCATCAATTAATTAATTATTGCAATTAGGGATAATTATATATTTTATCTATTATATAGGAAAAGGAATTTTATTTACTAGATAAATAGGAGTTTGTGTTCGTTTCTACTTGCAATCGGTTCTCTATACAACCCCAAAGAATTCATGTTAGGGTTATGGGAGCTCGATCTAGTTTTTGAGATATTTTTCTGGATCAATAAAATTGGGGAGTTATTCAAATTTGCGTGTGTTAAATTCTCGTTTACAACTTCTGATTGCCAATTCACATTGACTAAGGGGGGCCACTAGAGTCGTAACAAAAGAGTGTCTAAAACAAAGAAGTAAAAGTAGAGTATGGACGAAGAAAGCTTACGAGGTAAATAGCAGAGAACGATGCGACGGTCACAAGGATCAACGGCCAAAATGCCAAGAAGAATGTTCCACCAAGGGTTAGCAAGAGTTTACCGCGTGGGATCAAACCCTAAAACATATATGTCACAAACATTAACTAACATGTCTTTAGGACCCCTTCGTTTCAGAACCAATAATACATTGTATAATTGTACATGTTGCTTTAAAAATGATACACAAGACAATTACGTAAGGGTGCTGTTAATTGCTTTAACATGACTTTAGGCCCGTTCTTTTCTATCATATGGTATCAGCCCACTTGTCGCATCATATGGTCCATATGATAATGCCCCGTATGACCTCTTTTCGCTATGTCATATGGCCCATGTATACGATGTGGACGAAAAAAGTCATAAGCCATATGAATTTGTCAATGGTCACATCAGTCATTTCCTTGCCGGTCAAAACAACAAACAAACTGTATAATTCGGCCTGTATGACCCCTTTTATGTCATGTCAAATGTCCATATGGCTAATTACTTCATGTCATAATAGTTATCATTTGTGAATTGCGTGATTCTCAACAATATTCGGTTCTTAAATAAACGTGCCACATATGGTGTATCCTTAATATAAGGAAAAAGAAAAGAACAAGGTAAGAGTGTTTTTAACCTCAAGGCCCTCACTGTTCAATGCAACAGACCTCTCCCTTTGATTAGATAACTTTTCCTCAATATCTGCATATATAATACTCTCATCTTTCTCCAGTAATGAAGTCGGAGTCATGCCTCTTCGCTTCAGTTCTTTCATAAACAAAGACTCGGTAGGTTCTTCACCTGCAAACACTCAAATTCACCCATATTATTACAAATCTAATATTGCCTTAACTAAATATAAGAAGAATGAGAGGAAAATATGAAATGTGAAAATTGTAATTAGGGGCATATATAATTGGAAAACCCACTTGAGTTAGAAAACTATTGAAAACCCAGTGTAACAATCAAAGTTTTTTTTTTTTTTTAACACATGGTAATTGTTATTATATGATGTGCAAAGTTTTTTTTTTTAACACATGGTAATTGTTATTATATGATGTGCCCGGTAACAAAAAACTAGAGTAAAAAAATATTAACCAATGTTACACATGGCGTAACAAAAACAATTATGGACGTTTACATATGTAGCATTTTGCTAGTAAATTAAAATTTTTTGTTAATTTTTTTATGTGATGATAATAACATATATTACATTTAGGCCTGTAAACGAACCAAGCGTTCGGTGAACTGTTCGGCGGGAGGTTCGTATATTTAATAAACGAACGAACATGAACAAAAAATTGTGTTCGTTTAATTAAGCGAACGAGCATGAACACATGTTTCATTCGTTCATTTATGTTTGTGAACATTCGTTTATGTTCATTTAGTTATCTTCATTTATTTATGTTCGTTTATGTGTTAATAGCAAGTAATTAAACATTTTCCGGAAGAGTTATCTACTTAATGGTTTTATATATGTTCATTTGTGTTCGTTTAAAGTTAAAAGAATGAGCATGCTCGTGTTCGTTAGGTCCGTTTGCAAGCCATTGTGTTAAAAAAATCAAAAAGGTTGATTGTTACATGAGTTTTCACTAGTGTTTTCAACTCGAGTGGGTTTTGAAATTACCTTTCCCTATTAATTAACTATGAAACAATTAATTATTCAATTTCAATCACTTAACTAATTGTAACTAACTGACAGATAGGATATGATAGACCTCTAAATTAATCTGAATCATGCAGTTGATTATTAACAAGAAAGAGAAAGAAATATACCTTTATTAATTTCATTATTATTATCATCATTATCCTGAGCCTTGCAGGAAACCCGGTTGATCCGAATACTGTTAGACCTGGATTTGAGGATTCGTCTGCTATCGTAGCAAATTAAAGTGTTGTTGTTTGTACGAGATGAGAAGGGGTATAATCCGGATATTAATAACGGAATGGAAGCCATTTGGTCTAGGGGTTGAATGGATGAATGAAGCAAGGGGCAATGAAGTATGTAAGACGGATGTGGCGTGTGATAAGTAGTAGGTAACTGGTGTACGCCGTATGTATGTATGTATGATTGATGTGTAATATGTTAGCATGTGGTTGGTGTTGCGTGGCTTAAAGAAGACCATTTGTTTGTTATTCAACACAAGACGGACGCTTGCTTTTGCTCTAGTTTTACAAGATATATCTCAGTGACTTACTCTATATCTATGTTTTTTTATAACAAAGAATTTTTTTTATTTCGGCTATCAGACTCTTTAAATTTGAATATTCCTGATGCCTCACTCTGGCCAAACTATGTTATCTTAACCGGATCCACGCTGGTTTAAGAGTTTGGCTTGGGCGTTCCTCTGAAAAACCATACCGCCGACTGTCACTTGACAACCATTGTGCTACCACAAGAGCAGAACTCCCTGTCGTAACACATGGTGGGACGAAAACCGGCTCAGGGTTCGAACTGACAACCTTTGCACAAGGCGTAGCTCAAATCTTTCATTGCTAATATCCACAAAAAAGTGATACAAATGGGATCAACCTATGGAGAGAACCCAAGCCTCCTATCACTATGTCACAGTCTATATCTATGTTGAGAGGTTTAGAATATTAATGTAGATTTATTTATTATTTATTTCTTGTATATTGGTTCGGGTTATCGGGTTGGATACTTTTTTGAAATCAACCAAATTTAAAGTTGTTAAAACTGAAACTAAAACTAAAACTTAATTCTAGTCTGACTATGTATAGCTGTTTGTTAGAAAATGAGCACTTTGGTTTAACTCTTAAGAGACAAGTACGAAAAGAAAATTTACACTAGAACCCTCTCGGTAACTTTTGAGTCTACACAACAATACAACTGTCATATCTATCTATCTATAATATATATAAACGAACCTCTAAAATCCTACGTGTCGTGATATGGTTACTCCTCCTTTTATGGAAGTCACCAAATTGCTTAATTTTTAAATATAGGTCTCTCATTGATTTAACCCAAATTCATGAGTATGGGTCTTACCAAAACCAGATATCTCTTAAACGGGTTATAGCATCTCATTAAATTAAAAATTAATCTTACCAATTATTTGATATAAAAATCCTATAAAATAGAGATATACTAAAATTTAATATCCAATTTTAAAAAAAAGATATTATTTATAATTAATAAGCAATTTTATAGTAAAAACATAAGCGGGTCATGAATCACCAAATCCAGATAGCTTTTAAACGGGTTATAAAATATCATTTACTTATGAAATTCTTTCATCATCAAACCTTAAGTATATTATTAACTTTTTTACAATAAAGAAAATTAAAATTCAAAAAATAAATATTAAAAAACGAAAAATGTAAAACAACCATTCTCTCAAGCCATCAGATTGCTTTATTTATAAATGAAGGTTTCTCACGCATTTGACCCGAATTCTCAGGTAAAGGTCTCACAAACCCAGATAGCTCTTAAACGGGTTATAACATCTCATTATATTAAAAATTAATCTCATAAAATATTTGATATGAAAATCCTCTAAAATATGGATATACTAAAAATTAATATCCTATTTATTTAAAAAAAGATATTATTTATAATTAAAAAGCAATTTTATAATAAATAAAATAAACGGGTAATGAGTATCACCAAACCTAGATAGTTTTTAAACTGGATTATAACATATCATTTATTTGTGAAACCATTTTATCATCAAACCTCAAGTATATTACTTATTAACTTTCTCACAATAAATAAAATTAAAATCCAAATATACATATATAAATATTAAAACGAATAATATAAAACAGTCCCCCTAAACAGGAGATAAAATCTAGTGCAATTATATTTTGGAAGACAAACACATATAGTTATTAATTTATATCGGAGAGAAATCATGTTAAACATGCGACCTCATTCAAATTTGTTTCTACTTATTTTGGTCATTTCAGTTTATTTTTATTAAATTTATGTTATATATGTATTTATAAACTTTTTTATTTTTTATTGTCTAAATCATGCAATATTCTTTCCTAAAAGAATAAAAGGAAATATTTCTTTAATAGATGTCCTTAATGTAACATCTCGGATTTTTTGAAATCGTATTCGTTTACAAATAACCCGATTCGGGAACATTTTCGAATCTTTAATATTTATAAAAGTAAACAATTATAAGTATTTAGGAATATATTTACACTTTATACCCTTTATATTTTTCTAAGTTGTTTATTCTTTGTTTAAACTTTAAAATAATTAAGAAATGATCATTTATGAAAGAACAAGGACCTAATTTGCCAAAAAATCAAACTTTACCCTTTTTACCCCGGGGCGCCGTGCGGCCAGCCACCCTCTTTGCCGCCGTACACCGCCATGGCACTATTGTGTAGATCGTTTTCGTTTTTGATTGCTTTCTAGTTTGTTTTTGGTCCGAAATCGCTTATTTTGGGACTAAATCGAGTGTTTTAAGCCCACAAAAAACTCATATAGCCTAGATACATGTCCATGTTCATTACCCTTTGCCTAAGAACAAATTTTACTGATTTTAATACTGATTTGATCATTAAAAACATATTCGGTTTCTTAAACAAGTGAATTAACCATAATTGGTTCGTTTTAGTGTTCTCTATATAAACAACTCACTATAACCTGCCACAAACTTTCCTAAACCCTAAGAGAGCATCCTCAGCCGTCACCCCTTCTGTTCACCATCATATCCTTTGGTTTTTCCTTATTTGTTTGAAGATACAAGCTTAATCGGTTGACTTTGCTTATACTTGGGCCTTTGGCTCTTTTTTTTTGTTGATTCTTTCACTTTCCGAGTAAGTTGTAAACTGATAAATTGTTTATACTTATTCCCTAATCAATAGCCTTCAACCAATTTCCATGGTTGACGGGTGTTGACTGGTCAATTTGATTAAAACTCGTTAAAGGGCAAAACAGTCAACAAATTTGACTATTCGTTTTCTAATGCTTCTGGTCAGAACCAACGTTCGATCAAGAAGACTTTATTCTCATAACAAAATTTTAAGGCTACCGACCAAAACCCGACTTCCGATTCGTTGTTCGGATTCTGGTCAGTACCGACTCGCTTAAATCTTTAATTTAACATAACCGGAGTTCTAAACATCCGTTTGGAATGATTCTAGCGAAAACAAGTTCGTTTTTACTCATTTTTTCTTATATCAAAGTTTCAGATTTAGTTAGTTTGTTTCGTTCGACGTGTTAGTGGACGACTCGCTTAATTATTAACTCGTTTATCATTATATTTATTCACTTGCCTTCGATTTAAGGTGAGTTTTATCATTCCCCTATTTTACTGAATTTTCACAAGTTTTGGGGACATATGTGTATTATCCGTATTTCGTATCTATATATCTCAAAAATAGCAAACGTGTAATTGTGAGTATTGCGATCGAATGCTATGTGTTACTTGTTTATGTGCTAATATTCATTCATTCATATTTCGAAGAGGTCCAACACATTCACATTTGTAGTATGATCATACTATTGACCAACGTCCGATTCGCTTGGCAACGGTCTAACTACTTGCTTATGGTTTGATTTATTTACCACAATTTACTACGTTTTGCTTATTTATCATATTATATCATGTCATTGCAAAACTAGTGATGATCTCACTCAACTTTATGTTGACAAACTCTAGTATATTTTCTATGCATATGCAGGTTATCGTGCGAATTGAAGATTGAAGTTTGGACACCTAGACAAGACCTTAGGGTTTAATGAAGACAATCATTATTTAAATTTATGTTGGATTACATTTACTTATTCGAATTATATTGTCATATTTGGATATGTGTGCACTTTTTGAAATAAAATAATTAACTTAATAGATATTGTCATTTTTATATTATGATAGTACCTTTGAGCTGTGAACAATCGGATCACGCCCCCGACACTTGAGATATCAACAAATAAGACTTCTTATAATCGATATTGCGCCATTCGTCTCATTGTTAGAATACGATGTAAAATCATCAAACCTTCATGGTTTATGTGTAGATGATTTTAGTATCATAAAGTCATTTTGGTTTATCCACATTTATTTAAGACCAATTGTAAAAGTAATAAACACTTGTATGAGTAAGGATATGTAGAGTTACCAACAAATTTAGGGTCTGCTTGGTAGCCTCTTAACAGCCATTAAGAGGCTACCTCCTAATGGTTAATAACCTCATAATGGTTAAGAGGTAGCCTTAAGTCTGAATGGTTAAGAGGTAACCGTTAAGAGATAGCATCTTATCCATTCAGACTTAAGGTTGCCTCTTAACCATTAAGAGGCTATGAGCCATTAAGAGGTAGCCTCTTAATGACTATTAAGAGGCTGCCAAACGTCCCCTTAGGCTATGTGTAGTGGGGGGCTACAAACTAGGGGGAATAAGTGACATGTGACGCCCAGTCAGCAAAGGTGGATTTTCTTTTTAGGGGTGTAATGATTTTGTAGGCTCATCATATATATATATATATATATAAAGGATCCAATACAATAATCCTTTATCGTACATTACATACGCGAGGCTATGGAACGTCGATTTCAATTGGCGATCTAGGGTTCTCCAATTAGAATAGCGAGCAACAACAACGGCGAGACGGTCTTCGTCCATCGCTGCTCCCATCGATTCCGTCCACCTTCACCATCACCATTCAGCAATCCGTCAACATCCAACAATTCCATCCAACGTCCATCGTCGCGACCAATGACGGTACCGTCGTGAACACCATCTTCTTTCGTCACGAGTTGTTCACAGGTCAGTTGATCAAATTGATCAATTGAAATTGAAATTGTTGAACCTAATTGATCAACTAACCTTGAAATTGATCCAATTGATCATCAATTTGAAGCTTCAATCAATCAATTTTGAGTTTTGAGTGATGGGTTTAACTTTGAATGTATTAGGATTTAAGCCTGAACATTTACGTTTTTTGCCTGGACGTTTAAACCTTTAACCTTGAACGTTTAAGTTTTTTGCCTGAACGTTTAAGTTTTTGCCTAAACTTTTAACCTTGAAAGTTTAAGTTTTTTGCCTGAACGTTTAAACTTTTAACCTTTAACGTTTTAGGGTTGGTATTTTAGCTTGAACGTTTTTGTCACACCCCAACCTACGGCGGAATATGTCAGGGCGCGACATAATTGTATCATAGGTCAAAAGACACTAAAATAAATCCACGTGTCAATATCTAAATTATTAAATTCATATTATTCAAGAATGCAAAAAAACAAACATTGTCTCATAGAAAAAACATAACAATTTAATAAAAAGAAATAAATAGTCTTTAATTAATCATGCATCATAAGGTCCAACTACTCTTTAATCCCTTGTTTCTTCATCCAATATAGCTACCTACGTCATGCGGGAAAATACATAGTTTGTCAACATAAAGTTGAGCAAGTAATCACGGTTTTTGAATACATATAGTATAAAAAAATGACAATTCCTTACGATAATATGAAATATTACAACTAGCATAACACCAACATAACAATAATATAAAAGTTGTCTTTTCACTCGAATCCCATGGATAACGAGCTACTCCGACGGCGTATAATCATACTAATGAGGATGAGGATGAGATACCAACCACCAAAACATAAAATAAACACATAGTTATATTTGCACGTATAACTAATTGAGCAATATTATATAACGCAAATAGTGGAATTGTAGTGAAAAATGATTTAACGCATAACTCCCCCAAAATATAAAACGGTAAAAAGGGGGATGTGAATTACTTACCTTATAGGTGGATTAATGAGGATGAGATAATAATAAAAAAATGAGGCTGAACACGTTCAAGCCTTCGAGATACGTCAACAAGGATGACCTAAGTGTTTAACGATAGTATTATTAATTGAGGTAAAGAACCAATAATGATTTGAGATTCGATGAGATATTATTAGTCGTTATTGCGATTTAATCGGTTTGGTAAATGGGTGTCGTTTAGGGTTTAGATGCCTTATTTATTGTTATTATACTTAAGATTATTATTATTATGAATGTTATTACTATTATTATTATTATTATTATTATTTGTGTTATTACAATTATTTGATAAGCGATATATATTTTATCCATATTTATATTTTCAATTAATTTATTAACACTATATATATGTTTAAATGAAACATTAATTAAAAACAAATTCATATATATATATATACACACACACACACATGTAAAACATGGGAGAATTTATCCGGACCTTGGAACTAGATCGGTTTAGTACTATAAATAAATTAATAAAGAAATAAAATAATATTTGTTTTGTAGTATTGTATGTATATATATGTGTGTGTGTGTTTATGTGTACATGCTAATTATTTATGCATAAATATATATAGATAAAAATATATATACTTTATAGATAGAAACCTATGACATGAAACCATGGCCAAAATAATACTTACGAGGTTCGGTTTTGTTAAAACAAGGTTTAATTAATATTATATTATGATTATAATAAGAATAAAACGAGGATTTAAACAAAAATAAAATAAAAATGAAAAACCGGGTCCAGGGGGTTCGAACCCGCGCCCTGGGCCGGTTCAGTGGTTTTACAAGAAACGCACCAGCCATCAGGCTGGTGCTTCAGTTTGTGTTTAATATCAGTTCAAAACTATATAACCAGACACTGACAAGAACCAATATTCAAGTATAAACCCTAAATATTTAAATCCGATGATTCGTTGTTGTTTATTCGAATTAAGTTAGGGTTATTGTTAATGAATCTAAAGCGATCTGCAAGCATACAATAATTACCTATGGTGGTCGCGGATTGAAGGTTAACGAGCTGCAGATGGGTCGCGGCTGTGCTGAGATCCAAACTTGTTTTTGACGGAAACGTAATTAGCAATTGAGTTAGGGTTTTAGGTCGCGAGATTGAAAGAAAGGTGTGAGAAAGTTTAATTGAAATATTATCGTGTATTTATAGCATTCCAAGGTTGATTAAGCCACGGGTTTAACCAGGCGAATTAGTCGTGATTTTTGATTCGTTTTCCTCAATTAAACTGTCGGTGAGGTGCGATTTGGGTTAGTAAAAGATATGGCAAGATCAATTCTTGATTATGTTCGATAATTAAGGTCCAAGCAAAGGAGGGGGGTATTTGTAGGTGACGGATGGATGGTGAAGGAGGAGGAAAAAGATTATTTTAATATTTGCATTCAGGTCCTTACTTTTTTGATATTGGACACAAAATTGGATTTTTGTTAATTAAGGGTCGTTTTTGCACATCTTTTATAGTTAATACAAATATATAAAAGAAATAATAAACTAAAAGAAATATTTTATAGATAGATTCACCCAAACACGAACCGGGTCGAGTAAATGATTACAGAAACAAGAAACGGAAACCCGAAATGTTACAGCATTCCCTACTCTTGGAATTTCTTCCCGAAATTAGAGATTAAGCTGTAACGAAGAGGTGCGGGTACTTGGCTTCCATTTGGTCTTCTCGTTCCCAAGTGAACTCGGGACCACGCTTGGATTCCCAACGAACTTTGACAAGCGGCATGCGGCTACGCTACGCTTCGTTTCTTTCTCCATACGATCCATGATTTCAACGGGTTTCTCGATCGCGCGCATAGATTCATCAACTTGTACTTCGTCGAGGGGTATGTGGAGATTCCCCTCGGCTAAGCACTTCTTAAGATTTGAAACGTGAAAAGTCGGATGAACATTGGAGAGCTCTTCGGGAAGATCGAAACGATACGCAACTCTACCAACGCTTTCAACAATTTCAAACGGCCCAACAAAACGAGAAGATAACTTGTTTCTTTTACCAAATCGAACTACTCCCTTCCAAGGAGATACTTTGAGGAGAACTCGATCACCAACATTACACTCGAGGCGTTTATGGCGCTTATCGACGTAGCTCTTTTGACGAGCGGCAAGAAGATTTTGACGAATAAGAGCAATCCGGTCGGAAGTTTCTTGAACAAGCTCGGGACCGGTGATTTGTGATTCACCAATCTCGTTCCAACAAATCGGGGAACGACATTTTCGGCCATAGAGAGCTTCAAAGGGTGCCATGCCAATACTAATGTGAAAACTATTATTATAGGAAAACTCAACAAGTGGTAAGTGAGTATCCCAATTTCCACCAAAGTCTAGTACGCAAGAGCGAAGCATATCTTCGAGCGCTTGAATCATTCGCGGATTGACAATTGGTTTGCGGGTGGTAAGCGGTGCTTAGATCAATACGGTTACCCAAGGCGGATTGCAACGAATTCCAAAAGTGAGAGGTAAATCAGTCATCACGATCAGAGATAATGGTTAACGGTGTTCCATGGCGACAAATGATATTCTTTACATAGAGTTGAGCTAGTTGACTCACGGAAAACTTTTCTCGAATGGGTATGAAATGAGCCGACTTGGTCAATCGATCAATAATTACCTAAATACTATCATTGCGGCTTTGAGTAGTGGGGATTTTGGTGACAAAATCCATAGTTATGTCCTCCCATTTCCAAACGGGGATTGGTGGTTGCTCAAGCAAGCCAAACGGCTTTTGATGCTCGGCTTTGACCTTAGAACAACTGAGGCATTTAGATACATATACCGCAATATCTTTCTTCATTCCCGGCCACCAAAACATGGGACGAAGATCGGCATACATCTTATCCGCACCGAGATGAATCGAGTATCGTGACTTATGAGCTTCATCGAGGATGAACGTGCGCAGATTGTCACGATCGGGAGCTCATAAACGGTTCAAATAAAAAATTAAGCCATTACGTTTGGTTTTAAGTTGGAGTTTGGCGCCACACGACATCTCGTCGTATAAACTTCCTTCGGTGACGAAGACGTGTTGAGCGTCGAAGATGTAGTATTGAAGGTTGACTTATATGGTGACACAATGGAGCAAGACGGATTTAATGTGACTCTTATGACTAAGAGCATCGTCCATGACATTTGCTTTCCCCAGTGGTAGCGAATCTCGCAATCGTAATCGCTTAACAATTCGGCCCATCGTTTTTGTCTCATGTTGAGATCCTTTTGGTCGAATATGTGTTGAAAACTCTTATGATCGGTGAAGACCACCCATTCCGTGCCATAAAGATAGTGTCTCCAAATTTTCAAGGCAAACACGACCGCACTAAGTTCGAGATCGTGCGTCATGTAATTTTTCTCGTGAACCTTGAGTTGACGCAAAGCGTAAGCAATGACCTTGTCTCGTTGCATAAGAACACAACCGAGACCTTGGATGGAAGCGTCGCAAAACACAACAAAATCATCGTTGCCCTCGGGAAGAGCATGGATTGAAGCATTGCAAAGCATGTCCTTTAGGGTTTGAAACGCTTTTTCTTGTTCGAGACCCCATTCATAAACCTTCCCCTTGTGGGTTAGTGCGGTAAAGGGTGAAGCAATATTTGAAAAGTTGCGGATGAAACGACGGTAATATCCCTCTAAACCAAGAAATGAACGAACCTCCGTTGGAGAGGATGGGGTTTTCCAATTTTTAAACGGCCTCGATTTTAGCGGAGTCAACGTGAATACCCTTGTCGTTGACAATGTGGCCCAAGAATTGAACTTGCTTTAGCCAAAATTCGCATTTGGAGAATTTAGCATAAATTTGTTCCTTTCGCAACAAGTCAAGAATGGTGCGCAAATGATCTTTGTGTTCGTCCTCGGATTTAGAATATATCAAGATGTCGTCAATGAACACAATCAAGAACTTGTCGAGGTAGGGTTTACAAACGCGATTCATAAGGTCCATGAAAACCGAAGGAGCATTTGTCAACCCAAAAGGCAAAACTCGGAATTCAAAGTGCCCATAACGAGTACGGAAGGCGGTCTTAGGTATGTCATCCTCGTGGACACGAAGTTGATGATAACCCGAACGGAGATCAATCTTGGAGAAACAAGCGGATCCTTGGAGTTGATCAAAGAGATCATCGATGCCCGGGAGGGGGTAGCGGTTCTTAATAGTAAGCTTATTGAGCTCACGGTAATCGATGCACATACGAAGAGTACCATCCTTCTTCTTGACAAACAAAATGGGTGCGCCCCGTGGAGACAAACTCGGGCGAATGAAACCCTTGTCCGTGAGTTCTTGGATTTGGTTCAAGAGTTCTTGAATCTCGGAAGGTGCAAGACGGTACGGTGCTTTGGCTACGGAGTTTGCTCCGGGTACAAGTTCAATACGGAACTCCACTTTACGTACGGGAGGGAGTCCGGAAACATCTTTGGGAAAGACTTCGGGGAAGTCGCGAGCAATCGGAATGTCGGAAAGTTGCTTCTCTTCGTGGGCCTTTGTGGTGACATGGGCTAAGAAAGCGACATAATTTTTGCGTATATAACGTTGGGCTTCAAGGCACGACATGAGGTTTATCTTTGAGAATGGTCTTTCTCCAGCGACATTTAGAATTTCGGCACGGTGAAGAGAAAGCCAATCCATACCAATGATGACGTCGAAGCTACCCATATGCATAGGAATGAGATCAATGGGGAACGTTTGCCCATTAAGAGTGAGCATGCAATTACGAATGATGGAGTCAATAACGATTGAACTACCGTTAGCTATCTCTACCGTGAATGGCTTAGACAATTTACTACGGGGCACATCAAGTATGTACTCAAAAGCAAAGGAAATGAAACTCCTATCGGCTCCCGAATCAAATAATACCGATGCATGATGCTTGTTAACTAGAAACGTACCGTTCACCACATCGTTCGAATTTTAGGCTTGATTAGCCTTGATGGTGAAAGCTCGCCCTTGAGCTCCTTGAGGTGCTTGGGTTTGGGAAGTTGAAGCTTGAGGGGTTGGAGCTTGGTAGGCTTGCATGAGCATGGTTGAGCTTGAGGGTTTGGAGGAGGCATGAGTTGGGTAATTGAGGTTGGTAAGTTTGAAATTGGTAGGCTTGGGAGGTGTAGTAGGTTTGTGGGGCAACATAGGCTTGATGGGCTTGAGCGAGTTAAGGACACGCATTGCGGATGTGGTTTGGATCACCATAATTATAGCAAGCCCTAACGGGATTAATGTAACGCCCGTTGATTCCGAAATCAAGAATTAAAGATTATTGAGTGTGTACAAATCTCGGGATTGATCCGACGTTTCTCGGAGGCCTTTACGTCGTCCCGGTACGCCTAATCGCTTAGCTTTTCTTCCAATTTTCATTATTATTAAATTCCGGGGGCTAAAATTAAAATGTTTTATATTATAACATTAAACAAAAAAATAAAACCCTAACCCTATGCAGCTGGTCCGATCGGCCACTTCCAGCCCCCCGCCCCTTCATTGCTTTGACTTTTTGATCGATTCCAAGTTCCTAGAGGTAGTTCAAGGTATGTACTACAATCCCCTACACTCTTTTTGCTCACCCTTAATCGTTTTGATGCTCAATTTTGCCAAAACTTTTTGTTGGGCAGATTTCGGCTAGAGTGCAATTGACCCACTTCTCGTGGATAAAAATTAGATTTTCGGTGTAGAAAGATCCCCAAGTATGGCATTTACATCATATTAAAATTTCGTGGTCATTGGAGGTGTTTAGGTCGGTTAATCGATTTTAGTTCGAAAACTAGGGTTTATCGGGTGTAGAATTGCAAATTGTTGAGTTTGATGCGTTAGTTGATCGGGTGACCGACCGATTCTGTTCGTGCAGTGCTAGGGGGGTTTAAGGGCTGTGGAAAAATTATTTTTTTGGTGCTCGGGGCTGTCGGGGTTAGTGCTTCGTCAATCGAGTCGGCGGTGCGCGAATTTTCGTTTAAATGTTAAAGTAAGTGTTGTAAAAAGGAACCGTCAACCCTATCAACTCAGGTGACATAATTATGATGAATGAAAAGGTTTAAGATGGAATTTGGTCCATTCGGGGCTGATTCGGTTAACAAATGGTTTTAAGGATTATTTCACGCGCATTCGACCCGATTTGACTATCTTTGGGCCTTGGGCCAAGTGTTGGGCCTTGGCCAAGTTGTTGGGCCTTGGGCCAAGGTGTTGGGCTTGTACGGCCCATTAGGCTAGAGTGTTCCTACAATCTAGTTTAGTAACGCGTTATATATAATTTACAAGCCCTTGCTTGTGATTTTGCCCTTAGGAATTGCAAGTATTCGATCGATCTCAGGTGAGTTCATGATGCCCTTTTTACTCATTTTACTTTTGGGCTAGCATGCGCACCTAAATGTTTTCTTACTTGATGAAATGATTTTAAAATGATTTTATATAGGCTTGCTAGTATATGGTAAGCCTTGGGATGTTAAATATATATGTGTGTATATACATTATTTCTTGGCCTCTATTTGGCGATGTTGTAGTCGTTTCGACTACTGATGTTGTGTATACCTACTTCGTATTTGCATACACTGATGTTACGTGTTTGGGTTGTACGTTTGCTCGACCCTGATGTTATACGTGGATGTTATATAAATATATACTGTTATGTATATAGGGTTGTTATTGAATGGATGTTTACATAAACACTTGTATATGTATGTATGAGGATGTTTAAGTTCGATCATGATGATTAGATGGATGTACCTTTTTACTTTTAAAAACCTTTGGTATGACTATCATGATTTTTACTACTGATATCTTTTACTTAAAACTTGAACTCACTAAGCTCAAGCTGACTTTGTGTGCATGTTAGTGTAAGTTTCAGGATTTGAAAGAGGATGCCTTATTGCTTGGACGTGCACGGAGCTACTGGGACGGTGAAGGGCATACTGGAAAGAAGAATTGTTTATGAATATTTTATTTCAAGGAAACTTATAAGAGTTATACTTACTTTGGTTCTTGGGAAAAATTCCCGAGTTTCGGGAACTTATTACATTTTTCATGTTTTCCGCAAAATTTATACTCTGATACGTTTGTTTTAATGGAAGAAATGGTTAGTTTATTAAATTTTACGAGTGTTTGGATGATTACCAACTGTGAGGTTCCCGGGGTTCGGGGCCTTACAATTAATGATTGGAGCACGATGATGGCTCGGTTGGGTTGGTTTGATGGTGTGAACCACGGTGGAGCGGCTTGCACTCGAGGCGCTTCCCAACAGTATTGGGTAAGGTGGCCGAATCGGTGGCAATTGGTGCACACTCGGCAAGTGGATTGGGCCGGATGGTGACATTGGCAAGTGTTGCAATATGGGTGTGGGCCGGTTTATGGTTTCATGGTTGGAGGGGCTTGTTGGGCTTGTGTTGGGCTATAACAAAATTTTGTGAATTGGGATTTCGTTTGTTATTGCGGTAGTGAGAGGAGTTGTGGTTGTGTTTGGAGGATTTGGGCTTTGAGGATTCGGGCTTGGAGGATGTGGGCTTGGACTCTTTAACGGGCTCGGATGCGGGCTTATCATTGGGCTTCTTGGAACTTTTTCGCATCAAGGTCCCGGCCTTAACGTGGTTTACAGTTAGTGTACCGGCTAGGGTGATGGCATCATGAAGTTCTTTCGGGTCACGACTAAGGACGGAATCTTGGATTTGCATCGGCAAACCCATGATGTACTTATCAATGGCACGCTCCAAAGGAGTAACCATGTGCGGGATGAGGACGCTCAATTCGTGGAACCGATTGTTGTAAGCAGTATTATCACCTCCCTCTTGCTTCAAATTCCAAAATTCTTCTTCTAACTTCCGGAGTTCATATTTCGGGCAGAATTGGTCTAACATGAGCTTCTTGAGGTCATCCCATGGCAAGGCCATTGCAACCTCAGCCCCAAGGTCTCTCTTTTTGCTCGTCCACCAAGTAAGAGCACTAGATTTGAAAACACTTGATGTATACATGGTCTTCTTGTCATCTGGACATGCACAGTGGAGGAACACGCTTTCCATGTGCTCGAACCATTGAAGAAGGGTTGTAGCACCCTCAGTCCCAAAGTAATCGGTCGGGTTAGCGTTGGTGAATTTCTTGATAGTGAAAACATTAGGGTTTGCGGGAACATTAGCGGCATTCACGGCTTGAGTTGAGAGATGACCATTGGGAGGGCTTCCACGATTCCCTTCATAATGCGAGACGACATGCGACGACCAGAGTTGCCGGCGCGGCGGGTACAGTTGTTGAGACGGGAAGACATACTACAAGGATCAAATGCGTAAAATTTATGGGACTTGGGTAAATGTTGTAAATGTATGGGTTTGTGTAACTTGATACTTGTGAATTCTATTTAACAATTGAGGTTGAGTTTGTGTAAATCGATACTTGTGAATTCTATTTAACAATTTATGGTTGAGAATGAAGTCATTTATGAGACGTGATTTTATAAGTGTTGACGTAATGAGGAATAATAAATAAAATAAATAAATAAATAGTTATAACATAACTTAAAATTGAAACATGGGGTTTCATTTGTTGGTTAGGATTTCATGAATCACCATGGTTCCTTCCAACGAAATGAAAATATCAAAAAACCAAATAAAAGTTGTTGAAATATTCATGTATTAACTTCATAAAATCGATGAAAATTTGAGTTTTGAGGGGTGTTGAGATAGATGGTTGAAGTACTTCGGGAACCACCCCGTATTTTTGTACTTCACCCAACTATTCAACTAAAACACAATACGGAAAACCGAGTTTAGCCACGTGTCACCGTGAATTCGGTTATAAATTAAGGATGTGATCGTCACATGATCACGATTGATACAATGAGAGTAGTAGATTCGTGAACGTTTGGTGCGATACGCTTTGGCCTAACAAGTTTCACACTCACACCTCACCCTCCAGGAGTGCAACCGGGTCTCACGGCTGATTGAGATGTATGCACATTGCACTTCCTTAGGCTCGCAAGCCTTGGTGTCAAGGGATCGGTGTACAGGTGTGTCCCCCTTACAGTTACTACGTATCCGTTACACGAATCATCCTCAAGGAGAGAGGAGGTAAAATGTGGGAATTCTTAAGGAATTTCCTGATTAAAAATCGTCCTAAAATTTTGAAAAATGATTTTGAGGCATAGCCTTGGAATAAGTGTGTGCTTTCGTGTACAATTGTATATGATAAACAATTTAAATAAATTAAGCTATGTACAAAAATTTTAACAAATAGGGTGCACATAGGAACACGTATAGGGACCCTAATAACACTACTAGGCCGTTACATCTAACCACCTATCTTATAGCCTTCGTCTCTGATACCAATCTGTCACACCCCAACCTACGGCGTAATATGCCAGGGCGCGACATAATTGTATCATAGCTCAAAAGACACTAAAATAAATCCACGTGTCAATATCTAAATTATTAAATTCATATTATTCAAGTACGCAAAAGCACAAATATTGTCTCATAGAAATAAACATAACAATTTAATAAAAAGAAATAAATAGTCTTTAATTCATCATGCATCCTAAGGTCCAACTACTCTTTAATCCCTTGTTTCTTCATCCAATATAGCTACCTGCGCCATGCGGGAAAATACATAGTTTGTCAACATAAAATTGAGCAAGTAATCACGGTTTTGAATACATATAATATAAAAAAATGACAATTCCTTGCGATAATATGAAATATTACAACTAGCATAACACCAATATAACAATAATATAAAATTTGTCTTTTCACTCGAATACCATGGATAACGAGCTACTCCGACGGCGTATGATCATACTAATGAGGATGAGGATGAGGATGAGGATGAGATACCAACCACCAAAACATAAAATAAACACATAGTCACATTTGCACGTATAACTAATTGAGCAATATCATATAACGCAAATAGTGGAATTGTAGTGAAAAATGATTTAACGCATAACGCCCCCAAAATGGAAAATGGTAAAAAGGAGGATGTGAATTACTTACCTTATAGGTGGATTAATGAGGATGAGATAATAATAATAATAAAAAAATGAGGATGGACACGTTCAAGCCTTCGAGATACGTCAACAAGGATGCCCTAAGTGTTTAACGATAGTATTAATAAATGAGGAAAAGAACCAATAATGATTTGAGATTTGATGAGATATTATTAGTCGTTATTGCGATTTAATCGGTTTGATAAATGGGTGTCGTTTAGGGTTTAGATGCCTTATTTATTGTTATTATACTTAAGATTATTATTATTATGAATATTATTACTATTATTATTATACTTAAGATTATTATTATTATTATTATTATTAGCAGTAGCAGTAGCAGTCGTAGTGGTGGTGGTGGTGGTGGTGGTGGTGGTAGTGGTGGTGGTAGTGGTAGTCGTAGTGGTGGTGGTGGTGGTGGTGGTGGTGGTGGTGGTGGTGGTCGTGGTGGTGGTGGTCGTGGTCGTGGTCGTGGTCGTGGTAGTCGTAGTAGTGGTGGTAGTAGTAGTAGTAGTGGTAGTGGTAGTGGTAGTCGTGGTAGTGGTAGTAGTGGTGGTAGTGGTAGTAGTAGTATTTGATAAGCGATATATATTTTATCCATATTTATATTTTCAATTAATTTAATAACACTATATATATGTTTAAATGAAACATTAATTAAAAACAAGTTCATATATATATATACACACACACACATGTAAAACATGGGAGAATTTATCCGGACCTTGGAACTAGATTGGTTTAGTACTATAAATAAATTAATAAAGAAATAAAATAATATTTGTTTTGTAGTATTGTATGTATATATATGTGTGTGTGTGTGTGTGTGTGTGTTTATGTGTACATGCTAATTATTTATGCATATATATATATTGATAAAAATATATATACTTTATAGATAGAAACCAATGACACCAAACCATGGCCAAAATAATACTTACGACGTTCGGTTTTGTTAAAACAAGTTTAATTAATATTATATTATGATTATAATAAGAATAAAACAAGGATTTAAACAAAAATAAAATAAAAATGAAAAACCGGGTCCAGGGGGTTCGAACCCGCGCCCTGGGCCGGTTCAGTGGTTTTACAAGAAACGCACCAGCCATCAAGCTGGTGCTTCAGTTTGTGTTTAATATCAGTTCAAAACTATATAACCAGACACTGACAAGAACCAATATTCAAGTATAAACCCTAAATATTTAAATCCGATGATTCGTTTGTTGTTTATTCGAATTAAGTTAGGGTTATTGTTAATGGATCTAAAGCGATCTGCAAGCATACAATAATTACCTATGGTGGTCGCGGATTGAAGGTTAACGAGCTGCAGATGGGTCGCAGCTGTGTTGAGATCCAAACTGGTTCTTGACGGCAACGTAATTAGCAATTGAGTTTGGGTTTT
>NW_027502945.1:0-24107 GCF_021521415.1 Bidens hawaiensis
AGTCATTTTGGAAAATGTATCAAAATAGGTTCACCTGCTATATTCTTTTTAAAGTTAACAAGTTCTATAATAATGGCCCGTTTTGACCTGTTGTCTTGTTTGAGTAGACCCAAGTTGACCCCGTTGTTTAATATGAGTTGACCCAAATGAGCCCATATACAAATTTGTTTGTCCAAATCAACCCATTCTTTGAAGAATGGGCCATGAATGCCACCTATATAATTATATAAAATGACGTAGGAGATTTTATGAAACCACTTGACCCGTTACCATTTTAGCTCACCCATATGTAAATAATCGGCTTGATTAGGCTTGCAAGCCAACTCGAGCTCGATAGGTGAAGTTTGGTCTAGTTTATTAAGCTTATGGCAGGCTGATCTCGAGGACGGTTGTTTGCACCTAATTGTAATTGTTTTATTATTTTGAAATTGTATTTTAGCCTCAACATGCTTACGGTTTGGAGAAACTAGCAACCGAGGAATTGTGCAAGCATTACACGAAAAATTTTGGAATCGAGTGCCTAATTGGACGGTTTCATAACATTTATGGACCGTTTGGCACATGGAAAGGTAAGCATGAAACAAGATTAATTGATAACATTTATTAAACAAAGGACATTTTGGGAATACTGAATTTTTATTATTGCATGCGGGAGAGAGAAAGCAACGGCTGCTTTTTGTTGTAAAGCTCTTACCGCGACTGATAAGTTTAAAATGTGGGAGACAGGTTGCAAACCTGATAACATGTGTAGGAAATGAACGTGGGTGATTCGGGTCACTTGATACTAAAAGACCGGATACAAAGCAGTGATGGAAAGCTCAATTTTCTTGGATTTACCAAGTTTTTGCACGGTTTATCTATTCGCAGTGTTAACACAAGGCAACATCAATAACACATGTTATAAATGGTCAACGATTGAGTTGACTTTAATTTGTATTTGTACTATTATTGTTTGGATGCTAGTGATGTCTATATATCATTGTTTAAATAAGTTTGAAATCAAATCATTTTTCATAAATGAATTAAAAATGGTATACCAACACATGCATGGACATTAATCAATGAAACAACACATTACTTATTGGTTTAGAGAGTTTTCTATCTACTTTATCTTTGAAAATTAGAAGATACGTTGTGGTACCGTGAAACGTGAAAAAAAGTGCCGACATAAAAACGTCACGTGTGAAGTATGGGTGCTTACATATTTCACTCTCAAGAACATGTGTTAGTAGTATGAAATGTGGTGTGTTGAGGTGAAGCTAGATGATTGGTTATATTATATGTCAAATATTGTTTAGAATTATCATAATCTTTGTAAATCTTATCTCAAAATTGAAGATATACTTTGTAATTATTATACATCAACTAAATAGAGAAAAAAAAGACAAAGAAGAGGTATGTCAACCGTATATAATTACATTTGCATATGGTTTTTAAGCCTTATTTTATTAATGTAACTGTGTTTTGTTAGGCAATTTCTACGGTTTGAGTGAAGACGTCGGTTCATACTGCAAGTATGAAGACAAGACACCGTTTGGGCTACAAGAATGAAGACGCGGGTTTAGATATTGCATATTATTTTCATTTTTAAACATTTATATTTTGGCACTTAGAATTTTTGTATCTGAAACTTTTGTGTACATGTTTTCATTTTTACGTATATATATACTAGTTTTTATCCCCCCGTATTACGGGGGTTGTTTTATATTGTTTGTTCTAATATTTATTTATTTATTGAATTTATATTTTTTTTATTGTATGAAAGTTAATAATATACTTATGGTTTGATGATAAATTGTTTCACAAATAAATGAGATGTTATAACCCGGTTTAAAAGCTATATGGTTTTGATGAGACCCAAGACCCGTTTATTTTTTTTACTATAAAATTGTTTTTTAAATTATAAATAATATTTATGAAAATTGATAATTAACTTATGGTTTGATGAGACCAAAGACCCGTTTATTTTTTTACTATAAAATTGGTTTTTTAATTTAAATAATATATATATCTTTTTTAAAATAAATAAGATAAAAAATTTTAGTATATCCTATTTTATATGATTTTTACATCAATAATTTGGTGAGAATAATTTTTTATTCAATGAGATGTTATAACCCGTTTAAGGAATATCTGAGTTTAATAAGACTCATACCCATGAATTCAGGTCAAATGCATGAGAAACCTCTATTTAAAAATCAAACAAATCTAGTGACTCCAAAAAAAGGGGGAGCGACCACATCGCGACACATAGGAGTTTTATGTTTTCGTTTATATATATTATAGATAGATATCTATTGGGTTTCAATGAAAAAAAACAAAGTATCCTGGTAGTTCATTCTGAACAAAATAATTTCGAGAGGTAGAATAGCCATTCTACATAGTCATTTAGATGTCCAACCAAACAACACTTATAGGTTCTGGGTCAGAGACTCTTAATCATTCAACTTAATGATTCAGTACTTGCCAAACAGCCATTTACATGTGTGAACAAATAATGACATTAATAAATATTAAATACACTTTTATATGTATGAATGAATAACCACATTAGAATCAACATACATAACACCCAAATACACATCTTTCTCAAAGATTGAGAACATAAAACCAACTATCTTGGAGACGGTGATGACTCGTTTTCGCCCGTTTTCATAACCGAACACAAAACCTGCCTCGAAATATACGTCTCAAGTTCCTTAGAAACCTCAGTCAACTTGAGATCAAAGTTACTCTTGTACATTTGTTTTGGTGATGGAGAAACAGATAACCGTCTTCTAGGACTCGAAAGCCTGCGTTTCACGCCATTGTTGTTGTTATCTATATTTGATGTCGTTAATGATGGCCCGATTTTTGTCTCGAGTGGTAGTGGTTTGAGTGTATCATTGTTTTCGTTAACTGTTTGTTGTCTCATGAACCTTTCGCGGGCTTTATCAGCAGCTAACTGAGCTTTTTCACGGCTCATTTTTATAAGTTTCCATGGATTTATGCCTGCACGAAAACCTTTTCCCTCGGCTTTTTTAGCTGTTTGTGGTTCTTTATCGATTCGAACCGAAAGCACTTGTTGGCTCTGAAAATATCATTGACATCCGGTTATTACTGTTGTGATTTGTGTCTCACATGCAAAACGAGGATGATTATCACTAAATAGTAAGCAAGTTTTACTAACGTTGACTTCTTCAATTGCGTGAAAACTTGGCGTGCCACATCATCAGTTTTACACAATTGGCACGTATGTAACAGACTAACAGGTAATAGAGGTTTCACTCAATTTATAAAAATACAAAAGTTGATTAAAAAGAAAGTTGAATGGTCAAAATTCCTTAAAAGAAGTTTGATAGGTCCAAGTTTTAATTTTGATTTTACATGAATTTATTTTTATTTTTATTTTTATTTTTTCGAAAAATTGTCCTGTAAGGTTATGTATGCTAATGTAGGTTAAAGCGAATAAAAAAAACAAATGTGATGAACTGATGATGGCTACTATCTAATGACACTTTCTTAGCGAATAATAAAAATAAAAAGTTTTTGTCTTGATACTACATACCTCTGGGCTTCTGTCTCTACATATTCTGAATCTTGTTTTTTCAGGGGAATCCAACTCTATGCTCTCGTCTGACGAAAAATCTGAATCATCTTCATCTGACATTTCTTGTGCCAATAACTCATTTTCATCTTTCATTGCCATTATGTAATCATAAGTTCTCATTCCCTAAAATATCATTCATCATATTTGATTATTAATTGTTGGAAGTGTAAAACAATTAATCATAAGAAAATGTTTAGTATTGTACTATTGTGTAGTTTTCTAGTTTTGGGGTATAATGCAACTGATCCTTAAACAATAGATCATTTAAATATCAACATAAGCACATCCAAACACTATTTCTAGCAACCCATGTTATTCCTAGGGATGTAAACGAGCTCATTTGCTAATTGAGATCGACTCGCTAAAAGCTCGAATCGAACCAAGCTTAAACGAGTTCGAGCCTGTAAAAAAAGCTTATTTAATAAACGAACTTGAGCCCAGGCTTCACTTATCAAGTTCAATCCGGCTAGCGAGCCTATTATTTATATCATTTTTATATAAGATATTAAGATATTAAATATATATTTACAAATTTATTATTATTATTATTATTATTATTATTATTATTATTTTGTAAAAAATAACAATTAAAATAACTAAATGTATCTAGATTAAATAATATAAAATAAACGAGTCAAGCCCGAGCTTAATAAGCTACTCACGAGCCGAGCTTGAGCTTTACAAATAGGACACGAAACGAGCCAAGCTCAAGCTCGAGCTCTAGTAAGTTAAACGGGCCGAGCTTGAGCCTAGTCAAACTCCACCTCAGCTCAGCTTGTTTGACCCCTAAATTTATTCCATGTCACATGATCACTTTCCACACACCCCTTAGATCTGAAGGCATATACCACAACTAACAGTATACATACCTTGCGGATGAGAACGACATGAAAGAAGAAAAGTTGTCCTAAAGCCGCTGAACCATAAGCCGTCAGTAAAACTAGCAAAACCTATTACATGCATATCACATATCACAATCAAGCAGTGATAAACGGAATTCTCATAAATATTATTTATATTTTATGTTTTTTGGCCAAGAAACTGAGAAAGACTTTACACATATAGCTGCAAGAAGTCCTCTTGGAAAATGAAAATGGAGTCTTTTTGTAAGATCTCTGTTTAATCCATGTGCATCTGTAAAGCACCTAACAAAAATGGCAATTGCAGTCCCTCCTTCCATAATAAGCTGGATTGTAAAAGTTGACCAGTCAACACAATAATAAGTCACCAAAAAAACAGAAATAGTAAAAGTAGCAAGTTACTAACCATTAATAACACAGAGATTAGGAGAAGAATGAAGGTCCTATAGTTCTTTTTCCCAACACAGTTATTTAACCACTGAAACCAGAGACCGTTGCCGCGGTATGTTAGACACACAGGATTTTGAAATGAAGAAAATAAAAATATATATATGCCAAAAGTTACTTGCCCTGCAGTGGTGATCAAACCCTTCAACACACCGATTGCAAGTCCTGCAGTGCTTACTATGCTTTTTAACCTGTGAAAACAAACATATTTGGGTCAGTTCTGGGTCAAACCCGTGAACACGTTTAGCTAAATGGGTCGTGTTCGGCCGACCTGTAAGGTATCAGATTGGCCGATGTAACCCGTTTAATCTATACTTATTTATTAAGATGTGTTATTTGTAATTACATCACCTAATCAGATGTTTTATGTCCGAGCTTAAAAGATAAAAGAAAAAGTAGCATAAATTTTATAGTTTAAAGTTAATTATTTTATATACATTTGTATTGTTTGTAATTACTACTATGCAAAAATAAATAAAATTTCGGGTGAAACAATTCGTGTTCTTGTCAACCCGCGAAAACCCGGGTCGTCACTGTCGTGTTTCGGTTCACTGACACGATTTTCTGGTCCATGTTGTGTTCGGGTTCGTGCTAGATTTGACCCGCCAATCAACGAACGCAACCCATCTAACAATCCTACTTAAGACTTGGAAATTTGGCAAAAGATTAACCTGAGAATCACAAAGGAGGCAAAATGAGATGTCATCTTGAAACGGGCCAGGTGAAACCGAGTCATCCTTGACGACAAGTGGAAATGGAAGCAGAGGTTCCATTTGAGCTGTGGTACTCAAAGGATCAAGGTACTTTCGCCTTATAAACTTCCTAAGAATCTTGCGTTCAATCTTTGTGAAAAACCTCATAATAATGTGACCCAAAAGAAAACCATAATTAATCTTATTTGACATGTTTTTAGACTTCTTCTTCCTTTTGGAGTATGTTTTATCAGTTGGATCAATTGCAGTGCACCTTACAAACAGAAACATAACTGCTACGGCCTGAAACTCAAAAACAGCGTTTTAGTGATCATACTTGGAAGACAAACAATCACATCTCTTAGAAGTTAGAATCATGGTGATTAATAGGGGTGTGCAGCATGAAACCAAAAAAAAAATAACTGAAATAAAAACAGACGGTTTGGTTTTATGTTTTTGTAAAACTAAACGTACAGCTCGGTTTTAGTATTGCATGTAAAATGACAGAATCGAACTTATATATTTGCTTTTTTTTAATTAATTTATAAGAATTTAATAAATATGTATAAAGTCCAAATTCATTAGTACCCTAACCAAAAAAATCTAAATAGAATGACTTTCAAAAATTCAAAACTGAAGTTTTGATTTGTGTTAGCTTTTAGCTAGGGGTGTAAACGAACCGAGCCAAGCACACTAGGCTTGAGCTCGGCTCGTTTTGATTTACGAGAGGTCGAGCTCGGCTCGTTTCAAGCTATTTTTTTAAAGCTTGAGCTCGGCTCAAGAGTTGTTTTATCAAGCTCGGGCTTGGCTCGTTTTATTATCTATTAATTAACTTATACACAGTTATAATTATTGTTAATTTGTATATACTTTCAACAAAACCTTAAAAAGATCATACGCTTGTCTCAAGCTCATGTAGCACCTTAAACAAACCAAAGCTCAGCTCAAGCTCGGCTGTGCAGTGTGAAACTAATAAATAGAAGTCCAAAACAGGTCAACTTAAAAACACACAAGGTTCATTAAGGCTCAACAACCCTAAACGAGCTACCCATACAAGCCTCGAGCTCGAACTCGATATCTAAACGAGCTTATTTTTCAGCTCGGCTCAAGCTCGAAAAGCTCTGCTTGATTTGATCATTTTATCGATCCGAGCTCAAGTAGCTCACGAGCAGCTCAGCTCGTTTGCCCAAAAGTCAAAACCGACCCAATCCAAACCACGCACGCCACACCACATAACATAACCAATTAACCATCAATACTCATACCGTAAACGAGAACACCGAGTTAACAACAATCACCGCAGTTTTCGAACCAACAAACAGCCCTACGAAGCTATAGAAAGCCGCAACCAGAAAACCGTAGATCGACATTCCAACAACCTGTAAACACAATCAGCTTAATCTCTTAAATTATTAGCATTAATATTAATATTAATATTAATATCAAAACACTACCTGTAGAGGATGAAGCGGACGTTGCCAGCCATGGCGCCTCATGATTTCGTGAAATTAAACCTTAAAATGTGTTGAATTTGAGCTGAAGAACTGTGATTAATGGTTAATTGAACGAGATCGTGGAAGCAGATCGAGAGAGTATTATTATTATTATTGTATAAACCCTAATTGAGTTCAACGGTTGAATTTGTGGATTTGAATTTGGAGTTAAAAGAGGGAGAATTGGGTTACATGTTTGTGTTATTGTGCATATAGGCTCCCTCTACCTTTAACTTTTTTTAAAATTATGGTCAAAAGTTAAGAGACGGATTGGAATAATATTATTACCACTAGGATAGTGGCCATGCAACACACCGGCGGAAAATAATAAATTTGTTAGGTATATTTAACATTCAAACTTATAATTTGTAACCTTGAAATTACTAATTTATAAGTTAAAAACCAAACAGTTTGTAATCCAAAGGTTCGGGATTTAACAAACCAAACAGTTTTTATTAATAATAATAAATGACTAAATGTTTCTAACCCTATGTTCCTATAGCATCATTCTATTCTATTCAACAGTTACATTATTATTGAATAATAGTACAATTTATCTATGTAATCGTATTTTGTTGTATAAAATTTAAAAAGGTTAAAAGACCCCTTGTTTTTGGCCATACGTAATGGGGCGATAAAAGGTGTTTTTTTTGGCCGATTTTCGACACTAACACCGCCCCCAGCGATTTTTGGGCGATGAGTGGTGTGGGGAGGGGGCATACCTTTGTCGTCGTTATATGTTTGAAAATAATAATACAAATAAAATAAAAAAGGGGACGAAAAATGGCTTGAACACCACTACACCCTGAAATAAAAATCGTCACTCTGATAATGTGGCGTCACGTGTCGAAAATCCTTTAATTTTATAATCCTCCACTACACATAGTCAGGGGTAAAATCGTAAATGTTTGTTTCAAAGGTTCACTTTCTGTAATTCCGCCAAAAGACTATAATAATAATAAAGTGAATTTTGTAAGTTCGTTGTATATTCTTATTCTTCTTCTTCTTCACATTCATCTACAACCAAATCAAACAACCATCAATATTTTGCATAACAAACCTTTAATTCTTCTCTTATTATTCTCCGTTTTTGTTTTCGCCTCTTCGCCGTTGAGTTTTATTTATCTGCATGCATGTTTTGAAGGTTCAAGTCCATCAATATCACCTGAAAACCCTAATTCGTACTGTCAAACCATCTTGTTAAATCACTAAGATAATACATTACACGCACACTGAACTACTGTTACATCCGAAATTCACTCCAAGATTATATATGGCGAATCTTCAAGAACAGATAATTTTGCAGGCGGAGGCGTTGATTGAAGGCTTTAGGGCGCGTATGGACGTAAATAGAGAGAAGATAGTTTTATGCTGTGCTGATATCATGCATGCAAGTAATGCGATTGCATACTAGGAATTGTATTTGGCTAACCTTCCTCAACAAATTAATGGCGGTAATGGGTTTGTGCAAATTGGTGTTAACGGTGTTCATGGTTTAAATGGTGTTCATGGTGTAAATGGTGTTCATGGATTACACAGCCACCGAATTATTTTGGAAAGGCCCCAGCTGGTCTTGGATGTCTTGTTAGTTGTACACGTCTTGGTTCTGCATCTTTGGGTTCATTATCAATTGGTGGACTGGAGCCTTCGGGTTGACTCAGATGTAGGTCCAAGCTCATTTGAACCGAAGTTAAATGTTGGTAACGTGGTTGTTGTACACTAGGACCGGTATAATCGTAATTCTGGAAATGTCCTAGCTGGTTTGCGTATATTGCAGGAATTATATTACTAGAAGGAGTGTAGTCAAACAATGAGGATACCCAATTGTTGTTAACATTTGACTGGGTACCTAATTCAATGTTTGGTGATCCATGTCCAACATTTTCAAATGAAGGTCGGTAATCGGCTTGCCAATCTAGTGTTGCCCCTCCAACATTAGAGGGACCCTCCCCGTAGTTGGGAGTAGGCCCTCCAAAATTTGAGGGACCTTCCCCATAGTTGCATGTAGGCCCTTCAAAATTTGAGGACCCTCCCCATAATTGGTTGTAGCCCTCCAAAATTTTAGAGGGACCCTCCCCCTCATCATCATCATCATCATCATCATCATCATCATCATCATCATCATGTACGAGGGCTACCCGAGTTCTTTGTCGACCACGACGGCCCCTACCACGCAGAGCATATATGCATGCGTTCATTGTATTCAAACGAACCCTCGAACCCAGTTAATGCCTCGCCCTCAATAGGTAACCCCCATAGAACGTTAACATCCTCCAAGGTTACGGTGGCCTCACCAAGAGGTAGGTGAAATGTATTCGTTTCGGGATGCCACCTTTCAACTAGTGCTACTATCAACGCTCGATCAACTCTCCTATAACCACATTGTAAGACATCACCAAAACCAAATAAACCGATGTACTTCAAAACTCTACCTGGTAGAGTAATGCATCCTTGATGACTTAGCTCCCAGAATGAATTGTCCCCATGTTTAAAAACCATTGTACACATCTCCCCTTCTTGTGGATTCAGGAACAAATTTTTGGGCATGGTGTTCGTCTCCTAGGTGCAAGAGACTTTCATCCCTTGGACCCGGGTTGAGATTCAAGTTCATATTCATTTTTTTTGGTTGACTTAGGGTGTGGGTGGGATGAGAGATTTGAGATATTTTGTTTAAAGTGCTTGAAGTAGTGTGGGATGAGAAAATATGATTTTGTTTAAAGTGCAGAAGCATGTATTTGGCATTTATAAAGAAGGGTGAGTTATTTCTACAAAGGCCAACAAAAATGAGAAGTGTAAGAACCCATAATTAATTGACATGTGTCAAGTAGGGACCAAAGGAAAACGGGTATAGAAGTAATAGTACACATTTTCTCTCTCCACATGCAAGTCACATGTTAATTCCCCCATCATTTTTAAACGTTTATAACTTTTTCATATGATATTTAAAAAAAAATAAAATTCACCATAATAACAAGCGTTTTTTTATCTTTAATATGAGTATGATTTTGTTATATAAAAATAAAAAAAATTACGTCGTTGTGTCTTTTTTGCTTACCATTGTGTCTTTATGTTTGTCAATGTGTTTTTTTGTTCGTCATTGTGTCTTTCAACTTATCATTGTTTTTTTCTAATACTAATAGCATCGTTGTGTAATAATATATAAATATAATGAAAAATACCAACAAATTATCTAATACATAAAACACAATGATGAATACATATCACAAAATAACTTGAAACGTAAAACACAATGATGAATACATATAACACAGTGGCTTGAAACGTAAGACACAATGGTAAATGCATATAGTTCAATGACCTAAAACGTAAAACACAATGGAATCTATATATTACACAATGACTTGAACGTAATACACAATGAACATGACACTATTTTTCTCAACTTAAGTGAATGTCGAGTGCAATGACTAAAATATAATGATAAGTAGAAAGACAAATATTGAACATAACGACACAATGATGAACAAAAAGACACAATGCTGTAATATTTGTTTTAATTTTTATCTTTACTATGAGTACCAATTAAAAAACACAATGATCAAAATCTTAACACAATGCATAGAAAAACTCAATTAAAAAACACAATTGACAACCAAATAACACAATAAAAAAAAACCAATATTTTTTTTATATAACAATATGATGTTCATATTAAAGATAAAAAATGTTTGTTATTATGGTAAAAAAATTCTAAAAAAATGTTGTTTGAAAAAATTATAGACATTTTAAAATAATGGAGGAATTGACATGTGACTTGCATGTGGAGAGAGAGTCATTATAAATGGGTTATTACCTTCATGCCCTTTTCATCAATTTTTATTCTTAAATCAATCTCCACCATCCTAATTTAAGATCAATGAATCAGATTACTTCTCACCTTTCTCATTTTTGTTGTCCTTTGTATTTTAACTTTACCCTTATAAAGAAAATATGATTTTTTTTATTTATTTTTATGCTTTTTGTCTTAAGATAAACTTTTAATTTTAGATTAAAAAAAATACATTACACACACCACTAAAACACAAAAAAATAAACATTACAAACTTTATTAAATAGAATTAAACAAACTACTTATTAAAAAGTAGAGTATACACTTAATTCTAGTTTACTTCCAATGGCAGTCGTCGTTTGACCATTCGGAATCCGAGGAGTGCTCTCCAGGATACGGGTCATGGTAGTAATCTAGTTCAACTTCTTTCCCTTCGTTTTCATAAACATTCTTCGGTACATGCGGGTCTTTTAACAAATCAAGATCAATTGGTCAAAAGTTAACTCTGGTGACGGTTGTTGCTTTGCTTCAGGCTGAGGAAGATCGCATGATGCCTAAACAACCTCAAAAGCATATAAGTAGTTACTCAAACAAAAGAAGTATTGTATCATGAAACTAGATATATGAACATTTACACAATGTAGGATCCACGTCGTGCAAATCCAACGGTAGTAAGTAGAAGCACGACATAGGTAACATAACACTTTGGATATGTCGTTTGTTGGACTGCTAGCACATACAACGGTAGTAACTTGGGATGAATTGGGATTCCCCTCACTTTTGGTTGAATGAGAGGATGATGAATCCATTATAGTGGATGGTGAATTAACAAGTATGAGAAGATATTATTATAATGGGTGATAAACTGAAATCCACCTCATTAGCTTTTATAAACAAATAATTTATCAAATACTATTTAAATATGTTATTATACTTAAACATAGTTGCTAATATTATATCCTATTATTATGTTATGTTATGACCCGTTATGTTATTTATGACCCATCATTAGGGTTTCAGGAATTAGGGTTTTATCTAAGTCAATACCTAAGCCTCCATTCTAAATAGCGGATTACAACTAAATTTTTTTTTTTTTTATTTTTTGGTAAACACACCTAAGCCGCTATTCTAAAACTATGTTGTTCCTACCATGTAATCAGCTAAATTTATTAGATACTATTTGATCCGCTATTCTGAATAGCGGATTACATCAAAATACAACCTAAGCCGCCATTCCAAATAGCGGATTACACAAAAAAAACACCTAAGCCACTATTCTGAATGGCGGATTACACTTACACAAAAAAATTTTATAGCCTAAGCCTCTATTGTTAATGGCAGCTTAGGAACTTTTTTTATTAGTTGTCACCGTCATGATGTTGAACCATTGAATCATACAAACCACAAAATACCAACCATTAACCCCCTCAAATTCATTGATTCAAACAAATATACATGAAGAAAATGATTGATGTGATTGATCATGTAGAAAATAAAAGCCTACCATATGATAATAATAAAACCTGTACATATGCAGAAAATAAAAGCAAAGCATGTACACATGCAGAAAATAAAAGCCTACCATGTGATAATAATCAAAAGCTGTACACATGCAAAAAAATAAAAGCAAAGCCTGTACACAAGCAGAAAATAAAAGCCTACCATGTGATAATAATCAAAGTCTGTACAAATGCAGAAAATAAAGCCTACCATGTGATAAATATCAAAGCATGTACACATGCAGATAAAATCAAAGCCTGGTTTGGCAGCATGTATAAATCCAAAGTAAATGAGGAATCCAAAGTTCAATGTAAATTAAAAACTTGTACTCTTAATCTACATGTCAAATTTGCATTTGAAAGAATCTCCATTATTATGTGAAACAGTCTCCATATGAATACCAGAATAATAACTTTGCAGCGTTGGTTTGAAAGCATGTATCAATCCAAAGTAAAAGGGAAATCCAAAGTTCAATGTAAGTTAAAAGCATGTACTTTCATATTTTTAATATTATTACTACTTTTATTAAACATGTACTTTACATTTCAATTTATAAAACATCTACTTTTATAAAACTATTCAAAGTTCAATGTAAGTTAAAAATATCTAGGATAAGGGGTTAGTTTGGTTTGTTAAAAAACTAACTGGGTTAACTTGGTTTGTTAAAACTAACGCCGGTTAACAAGGTTAAATAATCCACTATTGGGAATGGCGGATTAGGACTTGTCAAGTAGGCCGCTTTTCAGAATACCAGATTACATATTTCATTCCCTCCTAAACCGCTATTGGGGATAGCGGATTACTTATATGTCGAGACTCTTGTATCACCAAATCCGTGATTGGTGAATTGTTTCTTTTCCTATTTATGTTTTCGTTTAACAACTCCTAATTATCAATTTGTAAAACCTCCTCTTGATGCTTGTTATGATATTTAATAGCCACCGACCGAATAGTTTGGCATGTTATTTTTACATGCCTTGTCACAAAAATTTAAATACCAACCTAAGTATCCGAAAGACATAATAATATCACTTATACACGCCTCGTGACAAAAAATTACTTACATCGGTTGCAACATCATAAGCACTCTCTACGCATCGACCTAAAGCCACACCCGATACATAGTTGCCACCAAGAAACATACCTCTAAACCCACCAATACTAAGAGCATATTTTGCAGTTTCCAAAGTCTCAAAATGACCAATGAGAAACTGTGGGATCGCTCGAGGCCACACTTTGACTCCCAAAGTCAACGGTTCACCTGCTTTGGGGTTTACCAGCATCGTCCTTAGGTCACGGTCAACTGCTTCCACAAGTTGACTCTCCGTCTGATAATAAATATATAAATTATCATCAATGAAATCAAGGCGACATATATGCTTAGAATAAATAATTAAATATATTATTTAAATAACTGATTTTATTAGTAAGCTAATTTATATTTTTATGCATTAAAAATATACTTTGGGCAACTTTATACCAGTTTAACCTGTTTACTTTTAAGCTACCTTTTTTTTTTCCTGTTTGACCCGTTACAGATTAAACGTAACCGAACTTGGCCCGTTTATGAACTAATGGGTCAAAATAAAAAACCAGAGTTGGGCAGAAGGCCGTTCAAAAAGCTCGGGCTCGTGGCTCACTCGATAAAAGCTCGAATAAAATTAGCTGAAAAAACTTGATTTGAAACAACCTTAGCTGAGTTAGATCATTTTTGTAACCGAGCCAAAATCGACCATGGCTCGGATCGGGACATGGCTCGGCTCGTTGGCTCGATCTTAAGCTCGTTTAACTTCAAAATCGAGCTCAAGCCTAGCTGAGCTGCCTCGTTTAATTTCGAGCTCGGGCTCGAAACCACCCTGGCTCGACTCATGAACAGCCCTTGGGCTTACCTTGGATAAAATACCGGGATTTGTAGCCCCTCCAATGTAGTTAAGGAGAAGAACCCTTCCAGGTGGGGCCCGGTTAGGGAAAAGAGACGAACTGTATATGGTACCTATACAATCCAAATGAAAAATCACATTGTTTATAAAAATAAAATTTTAAAAAACTTATGAAGATGTTGAGATTTTAGATAAAAAACAACCTAAAGTCTCAACGCCTTGACTTCGCGGATGTAGTTGACCGAATCCCTTGAGTTGACCATCGATCAAGCGGTCAGAACGAATCGCCTCTTTTGGATAGGAAACAGATACAGCTGCAACTGGAGGATAATAAAATTTGGACAAAGCCTCAGCTGCTTCCAACTGTATTATAATAATATTAACCACTTAATAGTTTAACAAAATAACAAAAACTAAAAAACGGGTTATTAGCATATCAGTTTAATATGTATTTTTTTTTTCAAAAATTTAGTTTGAGCTTGGCATACCGAAAGAGGACGCAACAAGTCACTCGCCACGTAGGATGGAACAGTCATGACAACAGTTTTAGTTTGCAGAGTTGCAAATCCATTTGGTGTTTCATAAGTCAAACTATAACCTCTATTCTCTAACTTTGAGATACTTATTAGCTTCCATGACAGCTTCACTCTACTACCCAACCTACAAACATGATTCATTGAATGGACGTATTATATAATCTGGAATTTGGAAACAAACTTTAGATTTTCTTTTCTGATTTATATTATGAACAAATAAAAGGTGTAAGTTCATTCTATTCATGCAGTTTGCCAAATCTGGATATAATAAACTGTATGCTTAATGTGTACAGCAGATTCAATTGGTTTCATGATTTCATCATAACCATTTATATTTGATGACATAATAAAATGTATAATATTATTACCTTTTTGAGATGGCGTTAGGCAACATTGCTTGTCCCTTCCTAAACGATCCGACCGTTTGTCCCTTTGGTTTTGGTAATCTCCTGCACATATGATAACCATTCAAAGTTCAAACACAGAACAAGATACTTAAAATTTCGAAATCTTAAGTATAATTAAATATTACGGGTCCCGAGGAGGTTTGGCGCTCTTATTTTTCTCCTGGATTGCTTTAATTGCTCCACCAATAATGCTACCACCTCTCTTCTCCAGCCTCCAAACTTTTCCAAATGCTGCTTCCATACTAAGTTTTGATGGATCGCCAGCATAAACACCTGAAATATAAAAGTTTCAATCTGGTTACACTGAGCACCCCTAACTTAACCAGGGTTAAAACCTAAAATTGTTTTTTGAAGTGATAGTTACACAAAAAGGTGATAGAACTTAATCCCGTGTATATTTTAGGCATCCAACCCTTTTTATGCCAGAAAAAAAAAACCATAAATGCTTTATAAAATTTTGATTAAATGTGACAAACTTGCATATATTTCGATATTGCATGGTGTCAACGAGCCAAGACGCTCGTGAGATGCTCGAGATTGGCTTGCTAAAAGCTCGAATCAAGTCGAGCCTAGTCGAGCTCTGGCTCAGTTCGTTTACACTAATCTGATTCACTAAACCATCAAAATGCCGATGTGTTGTGACAATGTTGACATAATGACATCTTTTTCTAACATTGAGCTAATATGGTGCTCACATAATGCGTGAAAAAAATCATGAAATTTTGTAATTTCTAATAACCTAAATAAATTTTGGTTAACTTTCTATGTAAGTAGCTCTTTTTTAGTTCTTTATTAAGTTATATCTACAACAAAACCAGGAAGGTACAATAATGTGAGTCCAAATATGCAATCATATTAAATAAACCTTATTATAAACAGGCATTCTCAGTTGAATAATATAACCTGAACAAAATGGCTCGATCAAGCGTTCAAAAACTTCATCACCAAGATTCCGCCGAACAAATTCTTCAACAGATTCCTCATGATCCTGTAACCGTGTCAGAATGCATGTACAATGGTGATGTAGAATGAAAAGAGAAAGGGAGTACAAACTGGCGGTGAAGGGCGGAACCCTAGAGCACCAAAACCGGCTCTGAGTTTTCCCGAAAAGCTCATTAGATCAAAGAAAGGCAAATCAGCTGGACTTGAAGGCACTGGCTTCAAACCACCACCCCACAGCACAAACCGCGGTGCAGTCGGGTCCCCTAATACCAAATCATCCTTCAACCCACTATCCACCTGAAAGAAACATCATGCAAATATGATTTGAATATAACTACAAAGTTCATAACATTCATTTGTATAATAAACATTCTAATTTATGTACAAATATAAAGATAAACCAAAGGATCAATAAGCTAATTTAACTTGTTCTTCCTAGAACCCTAACAAATACCTCTGACCTCTCATAGTTTCATTTGAAAGCTTTCTCACTATTAGATTATCCTTATAGTAGAATGTGAATTAGATTTAGCCTACGGGAGTAAACGAGCCGAGCCCGAGCTCAACTTGTGAGTGGTTTTTCAAGCTCGGGCTCATTTCGTTTCGAGCTCTATTTCTAAAGCCCAAGCTCGCCTCGTGAGTAGTTTTTCATGCTCGGACTTGACACGTTTATTATTTATTAAATATTAAACTTATTTTCTTCTTTTTTTGTATATCTTAACTATAATTTTAATATAACATAATATAAACTATTTACTTGTTTTTATCATACGTTTTCATAAATTAATAACTACTGTAAAAATAAATATTTCATATATCAAAATAAAAATTATATAATATGTTAGGCTCACTTGTGCTCGTTTAATGGCTCATTTATTAAACAAGCTTATTTTTAGGCTCGAGCTCCAGCTCGTTTAAGCTTGATTCAATTCAAGCCTAGCCGATCCTCAAATATAGGTTGTTTAGTCATTGAGCCCAAGCTCGAGCCTTGTGTGGGAAAATCATTTAGCGTTCAGCCTTAACGAGCCTAATGTACGTATAAGTATTAACTCTTTTGAACTTCTATATGTAATAATTTCACACTACACGAGAGTCGATCCAAGCTTAGACTCATTAAGGTTTCTCTCAAAATATACATAAATAATTAATAATGCATATAAATTAATTAATCAATAAATAATAAGCGAGCTGAGCTCGAGCATGAGCTCTAGCTTTAGAAAAAGAGCTTGAAACGAGCTAAGCTCGAGCTCTTGTAATTAAGCCTCTAAACAAACCGAACATTCGTTAAACTGTTCACTATAACGTGACGTACCACCATAGATAATTAAAAAATGCATATAAACTAATCAATAAATAAGAATCACAATTCTATCTCCGTCTTTTTAAAAATCAACCCCCAATTCTATCTCCGTCTTCCGATACTGCACTAACAATCACAATCCATTCAAATAGAGTTTAAAACAACCCCCCTTGTGGTCATGTATGGCTGAAAGTTGCCAGTGTCAAACACCCCGGTTCCACCACAAGCAAAGTTCACTCCGCCTCGCAACTTGTCCCGCGCATATTTTCTGAACGCATACGGCAATGGAGACTTGATCCCCATAAACTTGGCTGCAAAATATTATCTTTTTTGGTGGTTAATACGTGTTGCACGCCAGGTGTTCGACGAAATTACGACTTACGTTCGGATAACTTAAAGGTTGTTTACTTGTATTTGGGTGCTTAAGGGGGTATTTTGAGTTGGAGTTCTACACAATTTGCTTTATTTTGGAGTTATACCTTCCTCCTCTTATGCCTTAGCGGTTGTTGTGGGGTGCTAGATGGGGGGTGAGCAACCCGTAGTTGCTCCCCTCCTTCGAGTGTGAGGGGTTTGGTCTTTAATTCTTGCTCTAACTCATCTCGAGTCGGGGTCTTTAGGGGTCCGTTGTCTTTTGTGATTTGTTTGTTTTCTGTTATCGTGAGTACATGGCTACCATAAAAAGAATTCGGAACGTAAATACAGGAGGGCTTGGCCCTAGCTCCACTAACGGTTTAAGGCCATGCCCCTTTAAGCATTTCCACGAGTGTAAGGATGGTAGACCTGGGTCCTCGGGGTTTTTCCGCCTACTTGAGCACATGCAAAGTACCCATTTCAAAACGGATACTCGGAAGAACCTTTTAAAAGATGCTATCTCCAAGGATTTGGACCTTTTTATAGATGTTGGGGAAGCCCTTCGGGCGGGGGATAAATGGTTATGTGGGAGGTGCATGACGTTGCATGCCTTTAGCAGGGGGTGCAAGCATGCTGATGGTGTCTATTCTTTTTCTGTGGATTCTGGAGATGCTGGAGAATTCATCGTTGGAATCCAGAAACCTAATCGTGTGTCTATGGATAGGGACCCAGGTCCATCTGTAGGAGTGGTTGGGGATGTATCCCTTTTGGAACGGGTTTTCTCCCTTCCCATTCAAATGGTTTAGAGCATCCCCCAAGTTGCCGTTTGGCGTTTGCTCAGACTTTGGCATGCGCTTTACGCAAGGTAGTGGATTCACCAGGCTCGATTGAGAATTGGGTCAAATTACTATTGTTTCCGCGTTGTACTTTAAGGGTGGTGAAACCTTCCACTAGGCAGGAACGTAGGTCAGGGAATCGAAAGTCTTTGCAATGTAGTAGCATTCAGCAAGCACTTGCGGTGTGGAAAGATGGATCTGGTTTTGCTGACTTGGTTCTTTCTCTCTTTGATAACGTGGGGGGAAGCACTTTTTCTAAAAGAGAGGTGGGAGGGGAGGAGGGTTCTGAAAACAGCCTCAATATTAAACAATGTCTCAGGAAAGTCAGGGATGGTCATTTCACAGCTGCAGTCAAGGTATTATGCTCAAGTGGGGTTGCCCATCTCGGAGATTCAACCATGAAAGCCCTCATTGATAAACACCCGGTGGTGCTGCCTCCGTCCTTGCCTTCTAGCTCTGTCGCCCTGCCTACTCTCTCTGTGGATGGGGACTGTGTGCTTAGATGTATCCGATCATTTCCTAAACGGACCTCATGCGGGAGAGACGGGATGCGGGCGCAACACTTGTTGGACGCTCTTAGTGGTGAGGGATCAGTGACTTCCATGGGTCTACTCGAAGTCGTCAACTTATGGCTAGGGGGTCTGTGCCCCAAGGTGCTCGCTGAGTTTATTGCTTCGGCCCCCTTACCCCTTTATTAAAGTCGTATAATGGAATTCGGCCCATTGTTGTGGGGGCTATCTGGCGTAGGTTGGTTTCTAAAGTGGCTATGAAGATGGTTGAGAAGGAAATGACTCAGTATTTAGGGGACTTTCAGTTTGGGGTAGGGACCCCCCATTGGGCAGAGGCGGTGCTTCACAACGCGAACCGGTTTCTTAACTCCTTTCACACGGACGGTTCTTTAGCTATGCTTACCGTGGACTTCTCCAACGCCTTCAATATGGTCGACCGCACAGCCCTTCTCCGGGAGGTTCATCATCATTGCCCGTCTATCTATCTATGGGTCCAGTTCCTTTATGCCCAGCCGGCTAGGTTGTACGTTGGTGATGACTGTATAGGGGCTACTACTGGGGTTCAGCAGGGAGACCCCCTTGGGGCCCTCCTCTTTGCCTTAGCATTACACCCTCTTGTTCTCCGGGTACAAAATGACTGTAACCTCCCATTTCATGCTTGGTACTTGGATGATGGAACTATTATTGGTGGTGCCAACGAAGTCGCTAAAGCCCTAGACATTATCAGCTCAGAAGGGCCATCATTGGGGCTTAAAGTTAATATTAAGAAAACCGAGGTTTTTTGGCTAGCGTGTAATGGAGTGAAAGTTAAAGATGGGCTTTTCCCTAGTGGGATGGGTAGACCAGAGAGAGAGGTAAAGCTCCTTGGAGGGGCTGTTAGTCGAGATCCCTACTTTATTAAGGAGTTGGCGAGGCGGAGAGCAGCTCGTGCGGTTGATCTTATGAAACTCTTACCTTGCCTTAGGGATCCCCATATCGAACTCCTCCTACTTAGGTCTTGCATGGGGGTTGCTAAGTTGCTTTTTGGGTTACGAACATGCCACCCCCATATGATGGATGATGCGGTATCCTGTTTTGATAAGGGGCTTCGAGAAGCCATCGAAGACATAGTTGTATGTGGAGGCCCGTTTTTTGGTGATCTTCAGTGGCGACTTGCATCTTTACCGATGCGCTTGGGGGGTTTAGGCCTTCTTTCGGCTTATGATGTTGGGGTTTACGCTTTTGTAGCGTCGAGGGATCAGTCTTGGAAGCTGCAGAATCACATCTTAAGGAATAGCGGAGTTGTCGACCTGGACTCAGACTACGTGCAAGCCCTGGAACGCCTAAATGGCGCTCTCCCACATTGGCGGTTTCTCTAATAAGGACACCGCCCCACCAAAGCCTCAAAAAACTTTGGCGAATGCCCTTTTTGGCAAAATCGCTCAGAGCCTGGGAGAAGTTTTTGGATTGTCCCCCCGACAGAAGGCGGTTATTGAATGCTTACAAGGTCCTCATGCCCAAGTTTTTCTGACCGTTATCCCGATTGATGGCTTGGGCCAAAGCATGTCTGCGGTCGAGTATAGGGCCATTCTTAAGTACCGTTTGATGGTCTCAATGTACCCAGAAGACGAAACATGTCCGATCTGCCGTAAGGCTTGCCTGGATAAATTCGGAGAGCATGTGGTTCATTGCAAGGAGATGCCTGGGTTCAAATACCGACATGATTGGGTGCGGGACGTTCTTTGGGACATCTTAAGGCGAGCTGGGATATCAGCTAAAAAGGAAGCCCCCGTAAACTTCCTTACAGACCCCACGGAAGGGAGATCCACTCTACGACCGGCAGATTTGCTCGTCTTTGGTTGGGCCGGGGGAAAACACGCTTGTGTTGACCTCACATGGGTATCTCCTTTAGCTGGTTTGAGGGATAATGGGTTTGTAGCTGGGCAAGCAATGAAAAGGGCTGAAACGAAGAAGGTGGAGAAACATGCTAAAGCCTGGGAAGAGAACCAACATGTTTTTGTCCCTCTGGCCTTTGATACCTTTGGCTCCTTGGCACCGGAAGCTATCCGTTTCCTAACCAGGGTCCAACGGGTTGTGCATAGCAATGTGTCGACTCCAAAGGGGCAGGGGTATGTCTTTAGCAGGTTAGGGTTTGCAATTCAGAAAGGGGTGGCGGCGCAGCTTGTTACCCGCCTACCTTGATGTAATATCTATGTTTCTTATTAAAAATAAATAAATAAATAAATAATAAGCAAGCTGAGCTTGAGCGTAAGCTCTAGCTTTAGAAAAAAAGCTTAAAACGAGCTAAGCTCGAGCTCTTGTAAGTAAGCCTCTAAACGAACCGAACATTCATTAAACTGTTCACTGTAAAGTGACGTGCCACCATAGATAATTAAAAATGCATATAAATTAATTATTTAAAAAATAATAAGAGATCCAAGCTTAAAACAAGCTGAGCTCAAGCTCTTGTAAGTAAGCCTCTAAACGAACCGTACATTCATTAAACTGTTCACAGGATAACAAGATGTACCACCATAGATAATTAAAATTGCATATATATTAATCAATAAATAATAAGTGAGCCGAGCTCGAGCATGAGCTCTAGCTTTAGAAAAAGAGCTTAAAACAAGATGAGCTCGAGCTTTAGAAAAAGAGCTTAAAACAAGTTGAGCTTGAGCTCTTGTAAGTAAGACTCTAAACGAACCGAACGTTCATTAAACTGTTCACAGGATAACAAGACGTACCACCATAGATAATTAAAAATGCATATAAATTAGTTAATTAATAAATGATAAGCAAGCTGAGCTCGAGCATGAGCTAAAGCTTTAGAAAAGAGCTTAAAACAAGCTGAGCTCGAGCTCTTGTAATTAAGCCTGTAAACGAACAGAACTTTCATTAAACTGTTCACTATAACGTGACGTACCACCATAGATAATTAAAAATGCATATAAACTAATCAATAAATAATAAACAACGAGCATGAACTCTAGCTTTAGAAAAAGAGCTTAAAATGAGCTCGAGCCTCTAAATGAACCGAACGTTCATTAAACTGTTCACTATAACGTGACGTCCCATCATAAATTATTTAAAACGCATATAAATTAACCAATAAATAATAAGCAAGCTGAGCTTAAAACGAGCTGAGCTCGAACTCTCGTAAATAAGCCTCTAAATGAACCGAACGTTAATAATAACGTGACGTACCACCATAGTGAGCATCGGATCAGACGGTTGGAAGCTATTGGGACCTTCTTCCCATAAATATCCATCTCGTTCAACCGTCGATATATTTCCACCAACTCTATCTCGTGCTTCCGTCACAACGACGTCGTTTGCAACCGCACCGTGTTTCGTCGCTAACGCTTGCGCAATGCACAGGCCGCTTATCCCGCCGCCGACGATGACGCAGTCATGTAACCGCCGTGAATCGGACTCGCCGGAAAGTGGAGGTGATGTTGCAGAGTCGTTGGCTATTGAGCAACGGAATGTGAGGTTGTTGCGTTTGGTTATTAGGTGGTTAGGGTTGTTTTTTGACCGGCGGGAAGCCGGTACCGGAATCCGGCGATAGTTTAGAGTGACTCCGGTGAGAGATGACATCTTATTGGGGATGCGGAAACTCTTATCCGGTTGATCTTTTTAATTACACACGTTAAAGCAATGGGTGCAATTGGAAACTGTTGTATCGAGTAGGAGTAAGCAATAATTGAATCGTTAATCGACACTTAATCAAAAACTGATATAATCGAGCCGAAGTAACCGAAAACTGAAATTAACCGAACCGCACCAAACTCTTCATTTTTTTCATATTTTCCAGCCATTTTTCTTCTATTTCATGTATTATGCGTATTAATAGTTTAGTACCATCATTTTCATGTATTTTTATCTCCATGTAGTTATACATTTCATGTATTGAAGTATTCATTTCATGTATTTTTAAGCAAAATTTTAACTCATGTTTGATATCAGTTATTAACCGAACCGAACCGGTAACCGATCGGTTCGGTTAATGCTAATAACTGAACCGAACCGCACACCACCCTAGTATCAAGTCCGAGCTTTATTAGACTTGTGTTTGGCTTGTTTTAACTTATAAAGAGCTCGGCTTATTTCGTGGGCTTTATTTATAAAGCTCGAGTTGTAGGTTTTTACGCTTGAGTTTGGACGCTCGGTTAAGACTCGTCTTGTGTATTATTAATTAACTTTTACATGGGAAAGTTAACGTACAAATGAAATTAACGTGTTAATTGTAAGAATCAAGTAGAGTAATTGTATATACAAATAGAGTAATTATGTAATTATTTTATGATGTAATTAAATAATTACTCTAATTGTATGCATAATTATTGCACTTGATTCTCACAATTAGCACGTTAATTTCATTTGTATTTGATCTAAACCCAACTTTTATATATTTATAATTATTTTTAAATATATTTCAATTATATATGTAAATTAAATAATATGTTCGTTAAGGCTTGCGAGCCAGCTTGAGCTCGATAAGTAATGCTCGGACTCATATATAAAACAAGTTTATTTTTAGGTTGGAGCTTAAACTTGGGCCCATTTAAGCAAGGCTTAATAGAGCTTTTTTTCACAAGCCAATTTCGAGTACTAGTGAGAGGTTTGGCTCGTTTGTACCCATACTTCCAACTTTGAACGTAATTTTCTCCAACAATCCATTACTAATAAGTAATCTTGTTAGTTGTTTGATGACGTGGAAAATAAGCTTTTATAAACTATCAAAATACATCTACTATTAATTTTTTTAATACATAACGAGTATTGAAGACCCGTGCGTTGCACCAAGCGCATAGTCGTAACACAGGTATATCACATGGATTATCCGTGTGGTTGGTTATAAAAATAAGTTAGAAAACAAATATATAGTTTGAAGAATAATGAGATCATATTAACTTTTTATAACATTCTAATATAACACGTGTTTAGAAATCTCGAAAATTAAATTGTATATAGTACGTTGAAAATGATGTTCAAT